>NC_071283.1:7898098-8105598 GCF_023375685.1 Ictalurus furcatus
ATATATCTGAATAATCTCATATAGGATGTGATTAGGTGAGTTCATTTACCCATCAGATGCAAAGTGCTTCAGTTTAATGGTGTTCATTACTGACGCTCCGATCCGGATTTTTACAGCCGATACGATCCAGATACCAATCTTTTTTTGTTTAAACTTTAATCAGGTGGTCTGTCATAAACAGTTAAATGTAAGCTCTCTGCTCATGGTCACTGTTTATTGAGTTAAAATAATAGCAATGAGATACTGTTGGTTAATTGATAAATAAACAAGCATAAAATATTTATTCGTAAATATCTTAAAAACAATAAAGAATCCTAATTAAGAGTAGACTAACACAAATATGATCCATATTAGGAAAAAGGCTAATAGCTTTCTAAGGAAATAGTGAACTAAGCTTAATGTCAAATTGATATTAAATGCAACCCATAGTAATTAAACATTATTTCATTTCTCATTTTATTTATATTTTATGAAATTATATCTATTATTTTTATATTAAGTGATTTATTTATAACTAAGCACATTTTCTGTCTTTACATTTTAGTAGTTTTATTTTTGTTTGTTTATCAGTTTTAGATGGGTTCCCCAGTACAGTGTTCCATGTCTGCTGGTAATAGTGTGTTTTGGGGGAGAGGGGGTTTCAAAACTTGGCAACTGATGTTGACTTTTCTAGTGATAGCTGGCCACCGTGAGTTTAAATGAAGTGAATTAGAGCAGCCGTGTACTGTACATTTACAGACCGAACAGTTGCTACTCTTGATTATGATAGGTGAGGATTTTTTTAATAAAGAAGTTTGAATTAAAACCCACCTTGTAGCGTTAGCATTATTATTAATTTACTCCGCGCGAAGCCGCTGTTTCTACACGAGCAGCTCACAGTAGTTCAGGTCATTTTGCGGGATCAATAAAAGATGGCGGTTGTGAGATCGGGAAGTTGAAGCAGATGATGTACAGAGTTACCTGTCATCATAATGGCTTCTCTGCAGTATTTACACACTTGTTCGGTTGACTGAGGAGATGAAAAACAGTGTGAAAGTAACTGTAGATGCATTTTGGACTTCCTGTAGTTTTTATTCCGATTGTATTCTACAACTCCGAACAGGTCACTCGCACCGGTGCGAATAAATATTTATTCACAGTCGCAAAAAATACTTTTCAGTCTCAAATTACGAGTGAAATAGTCACACTGTAGAGCCCTGAGTTTATCTGCAAAGTTTTTCCCGTTCGGCATGATGACGTTTAATGTCCCCGACAACCTCTGTAGTGCTATTTAGCATCATGTTAATGTCATGATTTCTCCTCGCGCAAAGCGCTGGAGCTCGAAGCGAAGCTGGCCGCTAGAGGGCTAAAATCCTAACTCCGTTTCCGGGTTTTGGCACTACAAAATGACGTCATCTCTGCGCCGCTCTATGTGATTGGCTGTAAGTTTAAGAAGCGCTTGATTCGATCTGCATTGGCGTTTTCTATGAGCGGAGGACAAATTTTAAATGTTAATGTCGCAGTCGATCATGTTCATTTAATCGAGGGCAGTCTGAATCGTAATCGTGATCGATATTCGATTAATTGTGCAGCCCTACTGAACACCATCACGCTTTTATTTCAAGACCTTTTCATTCAGTCCTGGTGTGAAATAAAGCAGGTGAAAAGTCTGATGATGCAGTGGTCTAATCTCAACTAACCTTCATGTGGACATGTTTGTATTGTTAGTCTACAGCTGCAGTGTTTAACTCTGCAACTCTTTACCATGCACAGGCTAATTTTTAACTAGCTCTGACTGATATGTCCAAAACACCAGGTAAAATTCCCAAAAGTGTTCCATGAATGAGAGAAAGTGACAAAGTATAAATATTTTACAGGACACTCATTGGTGGTGAAGGTAAACTAAGCTTAATTTAACTTGGTTCATTCTTTCTGCTCTTCTATTCTTTTTCACTTCTCTGTCTTTCTTTCTTTTGAACCTTTTTGCTCCTTTATTTCTCTTTTTATTTTTCTTGTTATTCACCTTTTCATATTCCTCTCTTTCTTACTCCTCATCCTCATTCCTACCTTTCCTGTACTCTCAAATTCTTCCTTTAATTTTTACATCAGTTTCCCCTCTTCCCTTCAACTGTTCTTCCTTCCTTTCTCCCGTTCTCACTCAATCTCCTCCTCTCCCACCATCTTTCCCCTTTCCTTCGTTCTTAATGACATCCCTCAGATTTGTCGAGACACCTCTCTAGGAGTAAATTGTTTCAAATATATCACAATGTTCCTGACGTGTGAAAAATGCAAACTTCCGCCCTGTAACCTGAGTCATATGTTTGCACTCTGTCCCAAACTGCAGAACTTTTGGAACTCTTTCTTTGAAACTATGTCCAACGTTCTTAAAATCAAATTGGATGTCTGTCCTTTAATTGCCATCTTTGGTGTTTCATCTCAGCGTCAGCCTCTGAACCATAAACAAGCTAGTGTTGTGGCCTTTACATCGTTACTTGCTCGGCGCAGAATATTGTTGTCTTGGACCTCTCCACAACCCCCCTCTATACCAGTCTGGCTTAAAGACTTAACGTTCTTTTTAAAATGTGAAAAAATCAAGTACAACATCAGAGGCAGGGGTGACTCATTTTTGGGAAAATGGCAACAATTTATTACCTACTTCAATGATGTACGCACCCTGGAGGTGGATTGAGGAGAGGTAGACAGTAAACACTAATCATCTTACCTTTTTTTTTTGTGTGTGTGTTTTTCTTTGAATGTTTGTTTGTTATTGTCTTTTGTTTCCCCATTTCTTTTGGTTTTGGCTGTGGTTGTTTTGTTGGGGTTGCTGGGTGTGGTGTTATAATGTGTAAAATGCAAATTTCCAATAAAAATTCTATGATCAAAAGATTTGTCGAGACACAAGAGAACAAACTTGTTCATGCATATATACAACTGTATATATGCATGCCTACATGAGCCTTGCCTATAAACTCCTAGGTAAGGCAAGACCTTTTGTGGATAAAGCTGCGTGTGTTGATCAAAGAAGATTCATAAAAATTTTTACAAGCTAATTTGTTCCACTTATAATAAATAAATTCACAGACTCATTTATTCATACATTGTGTAAGTACTACAACACTGACACATGATAGACTAAATATTTTTTATTGTGTTCATGGTTTTCAGAGTACAAAGCGATCGATTTATTACATGAAACAATCAAAAAATGGCCGAGTCCTCTGGGACACAGAGGCAGCTTTTCAACCTTTGGGCTACAAGATGTTATTGTTGTGAACTGTGTTGAATAGCTTTGAGTAAAGAACCATTTCATGATACAGTTAAGGGGGAAAGCCTTGATGCTTCACAAAGCTTCATTTCACCATCTCTACTAACATCCATGCCACGATTAAAGCCACAGAGATCGCACTGTTTCTTCATTTGATGCAGGATTCTGTTGCATTGTGGTGCTGCTGCCAGATGATTGGCTGATTAGAAAAGTGCAGTTGTGTACAAGTGTTCCTAATAAAGTGGACAGTGAGTGTATATTCAATGTCCACTTTATTACTAACACTTGTACATGTGTGATACATAACGTGTATTGTAGAAATGCCTCAGAGGATCGCGAGTAGCCTAGCTGCTACTCAAGTGTGTTGTATATAAAAGAACTGTATCATGTGATCTCATAAAGCTCAGTTAATGTTATAAGTGTGTAAGGTAAAGCATTAAGTAAAGTAAAACATTCAGAATCTGCACTACACTTAGTGGACTTTCAAATCTACATTTATTAAGAACATCAAAATAGAAACAAACAACACTTTTTACATACTGTCTCCTGTACATAATTCACTGAAATTAGTGTTTCACTAAAGTTGTTTAAAAAAAAAAGCATTGACTAAGTGAACGAACATGATGGAATGTAGCTCTTGAAATGTCCATGTCATCAGTTTATATTGGAGAGAACACTGAATATCTGCTTTACGATCCTTTGTGAAAGGATTTGTCGTCATTTCCTTTTTTTCCCTACATCCCTTCAAATCTCCCTTTAACTCGCATGTGATTCAACATAAAATAGTAATCTAATTTAAAAAAACACCCAGCTTGTTAGGCAGGATGTAATAAGTTGTTCATTTAAAAAAAATAAAAATAAAAAGCCTAATGATCATGTTCAGGAGAAAAGAGTGAGATCAATCCAGCATTCTCGCTGTCAGTCACAACGTCTTTGCTAGGCTTCACCTTCTTAAAGAGCGAGGGAAGGTTTCGGATGTGGACCTCCTTCTTAAACTGCTGACCAAGAGGTTTCTGTTGAGGGGAAGAGAGTCGAGCATCAGTATGCGGGGAGGAGGGGGGGCAGGGAAGGAAAGTCTGAGTCTTGATCATTACGACTAATAAGAAAACCTGACTTAAAAGTTAAGGGGAGGAAAGAATAAATAAATAAATAAATGAAAGATATTGCAAAAATGTGATCAGATACTCAGAGATGAAAGAGGAAATAAATCACTCTCCATGACTGGGCGTTTAGCTAGCACTCTTTTCATTACACAACTGCGGCGCTCGTTCTTTAGAAGCCTCCACACACGTCGGCTCAAACAAAACAGTCATTTCCATATACGCAATAGAAATCAGTGGAGCCTGGACGTCAATCAATAGAGAATATAAAGGAAGTGGCTCCCCTTTGTGGGTGGTGTGTGTCTTACCCCTACAGCTCCTGCAATGAGCTTCTTAAACTGGTCTTTTCTCTTCTTTTCGCCAACTTTCTGCGATGCAGGGTTGATGGTTTTCTGGTCGAACTGCTCTAGCATGTCAGGTTGGACGTTGGGGATCTGGTTCATGATGGAACGCAGCTCCGCATATTGAGGCCGCTGTAGAGAGAGAAACAGTGTTCAAGATCATTTAGTGGAAAAGGTTCCGTACTGCTTTTACACTTCTTGTGACTGAAGTTACAGTTTTCCTTTATTTTATAGGATGTCCTGGTTACATGCGACTTGCGAATCTGGTACATTTAACACCAATTAAAACACCATCATCAACTACACTACACTACACTACAGGTGAAAAGTTTTTGGACACTTGACTGAAATGTATCTCATGATCTTAAAACCCTTTTGATCTGAAGGTGTATGATTAAATGTTTGAAATCAGTGTTGAAGACAAAAATATAATCGTGCCAACATTCATTTCTTTCACTCATATATTTTTTTTTAAATGGACGACTCAGAGCGAAATATTCCGAAAAGCAGCCAATAAGTGTCCAGCGTAGGTGGGAACTCCTTTAATACTGTTCAAAAAGCATGTCAGGGAAATACATTTCTGCCCAGAATACATTTCTGGAAATTCTAGGCAAAAAGCGTGTCTACTTTGAAGATGCTAAAATATTAAATTATTTTTGATTTATTTAGGATTTTTTTTATCACAACATAATTCCCATAGTTCCATTTGTGTTACTCCAGAGTTTTGATGACTTTATTATTATTCTAAAATGTGGGGTAAAAATAAAAATAAAGAATGAGTGTGTCTAAACTTTTGACCGGTAGTGATCTGATCATTATCTGATCACTTATGTAATGAATGCATTTCCCACTAGCTTTCATTATATCAGAAAACATTCCTCCATGAAATTGCTCAAATCTGCAGGACTGGCTTTTCTTGATTTTTCCCTACAACGTAAATACAAATAAGAAAACCTTTTAACAGGGGGTTTCCCATAACATATCTATCTGTGTTAGCATTTAATTTCAAAAGAGGCTGATTATCTGTAGCCCTATGTTCCAAAAGTGAAACATACCAGGGCATCATAGATGAGCAGGGCGAGCTGCGTCAGTACTGCGTTGCAGCCGTCATGCTGGCCATGCATCTGCAGACCACTCAGCACTCTGGTGAACAGCCACGTCACCGCATCTGGCAGCAAATTTGCACCTACCACCTGTGAAAAGCAGCAACAAAATCACATGTATTTTCTTAAATCGGGTGTGCGAGGTGAAGTTATGGCCTTTTTTGGTACCTGTCTTAGCAAAGTCCAGCAGATCAGGGTAGCGGCACGCTGACAGTTACCGGTGTCCCTCCATGACAGAGAGTTAAACGAGAGAGCCAGCAGATTCATGTAGATGTCCTGACGGTAGAATAAAGAAGACAGAACAGAGAAGAAGTTGAACTGTACAAAACAGGATAAACTTGAAGGGAACATGCAGGTGCTTGCTGGCACCACAAAACTCAACTCAAATATCACCAGGTTTCACCAGTTTTTCTAGCTTATAGGTCTCCCTTACAGTCACAGAACCCAGAGGCCATGCAAAAAATATTGATTATTGATTAATTGTTCAAACAAATGAAAGTTTAACTTGAAATCAAAGTAAAACAAGTTAGAATATAAATGAACATAAAAGTAAAACTGTTAGATGAAATTTACCTCATGTTTAAGGAGACACTTGCCCAGTTCGGTGAGCTCATCTGAAGACTGCGATGCATTTAGCTGAGAAGAATCGGTTGCCATCATTTCCTCATCCCCTATAAAAAATAAATAAATAAATTGGGTTGTGACCTCAAGCATCCTTTTCATTTTTTCCTCTAGCCCCAATGGACGCAGCTCTACAGTTCTGAATCAGCTGCAGTATATTTCAAATAAATACAGCTACTAGAATACTCATGCCTGTAACACAACTCAGAAAACATTACACTTATTCTTCATGGGTTTCCTGATACTACTCTAATGCTAGCAAGGAACTTAAGACTAGTTACAGTAAGCGATCTAATAATAGCAGGTAACAACGTCGACCTAAATGTATAGCCAGTTAGTTATGTGCTTTAATACAGAGTGGTAACATTTAATTTAATGTAACAAAGCTAGTGCATACTAATGGCCGTAATGGAGAAGTATTTGTAGAAACCTACTCTGTTAGGAATATAATGTTGTAGCAAAATAATCAATAACATGGTGGTGTAATTAATCAAACATTCTAGAGCTGCAGCAACTAATCCTTAAAATCGATAATAATTGATTAGGAAAATCGTTGTCAACGAATCTCATTATCGAGGTATGGGGCATATTTACTCATTGCATTACTTCTGTTCCGAAAATACAGACACAGACCAAAGTTGAGTCCCAAATGATGTACTACACACTTACACTGTGTACTCTACAGTCTACTGTGTGAATTTTAGACGTTTAGTGTCCTCTCAAATGGAACACTAGCGTGTTCTCACTAATCGGAAGTACAAGCTGCTCAATAGTCGATGGCACATGATGTCAAACGCACGTAATGCAACGCTGCTAGGTTTAGCTGTAAGGATGGGCGATACTGCAAAATTTAAAAGCATGCCCTTGAACTTGCGTGTACTTTCTTGTAGGGGAGAGCAGGGTGTCATGATTTATGAGGTAAATGCATCATTAATAAGCTAAATCTGAATACATTTTCATGACCACTTAAAGATTGTGTGATTTGTGCTCGACACACCTGTAATTAGTCACGTGTATGTTAAAACCCAGGACAGACTTTAAGCAAAAAAATAAAAATAAAAATTAATAATTACTAATATAACTGTAACGAACTGAATTAGCAAACGTGAAATTTGCACAAAATTACTACTGGGGAACAATGAATGTTTAAAACTTTTTCTTTTCTTCAATCTGAGGTTTTTGTTCAGAAACAATAATATAAAAGTGCCAATAATTAAACAAAAGCACAGAATACTACTGGCTTGAATTCTGAATCTTCGGCTTTTTACCCCCAGGGTCCTGAAAGGACTGAAAGGACTCTGCTTTTGTGACTTTTGTCTTGGTGCTGGCACTGAAGGGGGTCAGTCTGAAAGATTTCCCTCCTCCCCTCTTTGTTTCTTTTGCAGCTCGGCGTTCTCTTTTTCATGTGTTTTAATAATATAATATAATATAATATATAAAAAATGTGTGTCTCAGACATTTTGATACAACATGATAAGTCTATAAAAGATTCTTTAAATTTACTTGTGATAAAAATTGGAATAGTTTTCCTGGGTGCATTTTACATAACAAATCTTTCAAAGTTTGTCCTGATAAAAGGCTTTGTCTCGTGACGTTAATGTTTTACCGTCAAGCGAGTGTTACAATATTGGCATTTTGGTTGTTCTTCGCACTTCAATAAACCCCCATGAATCAGTCTGATGTGGCCTGCGAGACACCTTGCTGTTGTGGTGTGATGAGACATGACGAAGTGAATTTACTGATACGCTACAGAAATCTTTTACAATTCTACATTACATTTTTTAAAATTATTAATAAACACAATGAAATCTTCTGAGAAAACCTCACGCTGCAGCTTTACCCGTTACAAAGCAGTAACACTGGAGACTCCTGTTAAAAGATTACACATTTTTAAATATCTGTTTGTGGTGCGCATCCGCCATGCCAGTCCCTGTGTAAATATTTACTATAGAAATGATGATCTATTCGAACGAGCGCATTATTACAAACCTCTGAATTGCCTTGCAGCCAGAACTACTGTCTAAGCTGACGTTACAGAAAATTAAATCAAGACCGTCTGACCAATCAGGTTCATGAATTCAACAGCGTTGTGGAATGAAATAGCATCAAGACCCACAACATAGCTTAGTGACCAGACAATTCAGTACATCTATAATGAAATGTGTATAGTATAAGGAGTAGGGCACTGTTTCAGACACACACACACAAAAAAATGGATAGCCTCTACTCATAACACATGTGTCCATGAGCTTGTGATTTGTACATCTGTGCTTTAATTACTTTTCATCATCATACCTTGCCAAGCATCCTTGTATTTTAGAACAGCATTATACAAGTGCTTTATAATCTAAATGAAGACTACATGATAGATTCGAGGAAGCAGACCATACTGCCATTCTTCCTAATTAACTACTTCACTATTAAATATAGAAACTGTCACTTATAATAATTACAACTGTTTCAAACTCATTCGTGGGTTTTTAAAATGAACTTACCATCTGCATCCTCTCTGTTTGCTGCTGATTCAGGCAACTTTCTTGATATGTATGATGCGCCTGCCAAAACAAAAGTGTAAAACAAAATACAAAAACCCTAAATTTTTTTGTACAGGTGTGCTGTGGTGTATAAACACAGAGGCGTTTATAGAAATATGGTACTCACAGAGGAGATCCATGACCTCTCGTGTGGCCAAGCGCACTAGCCGATCTTCCAGCATCTCTTGCGATACCTGATTCTCCTCATATGCCTCGTCATCATCCGGCCCACTGATAATAAATAAATAAATAAATAAAAAGTATTATAATACAAGAATGGAAATATACATACATGGAAAATACCTAAGAAAAGACCCAAGATACAGACCTGCCATGCCTGAGAGGGATAATGTGTAGCTGAGGGGGGGTTAAAACACAGTACATTTTTGATATAGTTTTTTCACAATATAAGCACTTGTAAGTTGGGTGGAGTGTGTGTACATATGTTGACAGAAAGAGAGAACTCAGAATCAGTGCATTGGGAAAATCAAGTTGAGATGAGAGCACCAGCTAAAACATTACTAGTTTGAGTTTGGGTGGGGGGTGTGGGCGGGGCTTGCAGGGTGTAAAAAAAAAAAAAAAAAAAAAAACACCTACACAGCTGTGAGTTACTCCTGATTTAAGTGCTGATTGACTCGTCTGTCATTATATACAGTGAGGGAAAAAAGTATTTGATCCCCTGCTGATTTTGTATGTTTACCCACTGACAAAGAAATGATCAGTCTATAACTTTAATGGTAGATTTATTTGAACAGTGAGAGACAGAATAACAACAAAAAAATCCAGAAAAACGCACATCAAAAATGTTATAAATTGATTTGCATTTTAATGAGGGAAATAAGTATTTGACCCCTCTGCAAAACATGACTTAGTACTTGGTTTAAAAACGCTTGTTGGCAATCACAGAGGTCAGACGTTTCTTGTAGTTGGCCACCAGGTTTGCACACATCTCAGGAGGGATTTTGTCCCACTCCTCTTTGCAGATCTTCTCCAAATCATTAAGGTTTCGAGGCTGACGTTTGGCAACTCGAACCTTCAGCTCCATCCACAGATTTTCTATGGGATTAAGGTCTGGAGACTGCCTAGGTCACCCCAGGACCTTAATGTGCTTCTTCTTGAGCCACTCCTTTGTTGCCTTGGCCATGTGTTTTGGGTCATTGTCATGCTGGAATATCCATCCACGACCCATTTTCAATGCCCTGTCTGAGGGAAGGAGGTTTTCACCCAAGATTTGACGGTACATGGCCCCGTCCATCGTCCCTTTGATGCGGTGAAGTTGTCCTGTCCCCTTAGCAGAAAAAAAACCCCAAAGCATAATGTTTCCACCTCCATGTTTGACGGTGGGGATGGTGTTCCAGGGGTCATAGGCAGCATTCCTCCTCCTCCAAACACGGCGAGTTGAGTTGATGCCAAAGAGCTCCATTTTGGTCTCATCTGACCTCAACGCTTTCACCCAGTTGTCCTCAGAATCATTCAGATGTTCATTGGCAAACTTCAGACGGGCATGTATATGTGTTTTCTTGAGCAGCGGACCTTGCGCGCGCTGCAGGATTTCAGTCCTTCACGGCGTAGTGTGTTACCAATTGTTTTCTTGGTGACTATGGTCCCAGCTGCCTTGAGATC
Organism: Ictalurus furcatus; assembly: GCF_023375685.1. Classification (NCBI taxonomy): domain Eukaryota; kingdom Metazoa; phylum Chordata; class Actinopteri; order Siluriformes; family Ictaluridae; genus Ictalurus; species Ictalurus furcatus. The sequence continues at coordinate 7,908,665 of NC_071283.1, forward strand.
ATTGACAAGATCCTCCCGTGTAGTTCTGGGCTGATTCCTCACTGTTCTCATGATCAATGCAACTCCACGAGGTGAGATCTTGCATGGAGCCCCAGGCCGAGGGAGATTGACAGTTCTTTTGTGCTTCTTCCATTTGCGAATAATCGCACCAACTGTTGTCACCTTCTCACCAAGCTGCTTGGCAATGGTCTTGTAGCCCATTCCAGACTTGTGTAGGTCTACAGTCTTGTCCCTGACATCCTTGGAGAGCTCTTTGGTCTTGGCCATGGTGGAGAGTTTGGAATATGACTGATTGATTGCTTCTGTGGACAGGTGTCTTTTATACAGGTAACAAACTGATATTAGGAGCACTCCCTTTAAGAGTGTGCTCCTAATCTCAGCTCGTTACCTGTATAAAAGACACCTGGGAGCCAGAAATCTTTCTGATTGAGAGGGGGTGAAATACTTTTTTCCCTCATTAAAATGCAAATTAATTTATAAAATTTTTGACATGCGTTTTTCTGGATTTTTTTGTTGTTATTCTGTCTCTCACTGTTCAAATACAACTACCATTAAAATTATAGACTGATCATTTCTTTGTCAGTGGGCAAACGTACAAAATCAGCACGGGATCAAATACTTTTTTCCCTCACTGTATATACAAAATTTAAAAACAGGGGGAAGAAGAAAAAAAAGCAGACTTTTTGTATGCTAACTCATAGCAGCATACTCTGATGTTAACACATGAAGCTCCTACACAAAAACGCATAAAAGTTGGCAGATCTGCATGATGGATATCACTCACCACATGCTAGTCCTCTGGTTGATGATCTGCCACCGATTGTTCAGTCTCTGTGAAGGATCACATATAAACAGTGGCTTTTTACCAGGATTACAAACATTTCTGTATGAACTTCAGTGAGCTCCATTTACAGCATAAATGTAAAAGTCTTGCTGGTCAACACTTCCATAGTATTTCCTTCATAGTATATATTCACAGTCTTTCGGGGGGGGGGGGGGAAAGGAACCTTAAAGTTTTACCTGCAGCAGATGAGAAAACAGAAGGCCGAGCAGCGGACAGAGAAGACTCTCGTAATATTCTGGAGGACAGGACGTGACCAGCGGTTTCATGAACACCCGTGATCACTCATTCCATTAAGGCAAATGAGACTGAAAAACAACTCAACGCATGTAAATCATTCATTTTCACTAGGGTTTTTTTTTTTTTTTTTTTTAATATCATTATTCTCAGGACAAAAACACAAATCTTATATAGAGTATAAATATTTTACATTAGTTGGTTTTAGTCAAGTTTAAGGTTCATTAGAGGTGGGGTTCTAAAACCTTAACTAAAAATACGGTAATCATTCAATCAATCAATAATCATATTAAAAAAAATAATTAACTGTAAAATAAATACTAAGGACCTTCTCGACAGAGGTCTTTTAATGAACATAATGCAACTATTCAAATATTTAGTCAAGTCAATGTTTAAATCTGTACAGCTATATTTTGGCTATTTATTGAAGCCATATAGTTTTTTTTTTTATTCCTGAACTTTCCACTGACATGACATATACATATATATATATATATATATATATATATATATACATACATATATATGATATATGTGTGTGTGTGTATATATATATACACACATATATATATATATATATATATATATATATATATATATATATATATATATATATACACACATATACATATATACATATACACATATATATATATATATATATATATACACATATACACACACACACACACATTATATATATTATATATATATATATATATATATATATATATATATATATATATATATATACACACACACACACACACACACACACACAGTGATAAAGTGATACTGGACTTTTGATTTCCGTGAGCTGTAGGCTGTAATCATCAAGATTAAAACAAAAAAAAGGTTTGAAATATCTCACTTTATGTGTGATTAATCTAGAATATGTGAAAGTTCCACTTTTTGAATTCAATTACAGAAAAAATTAATGTTCCACGATTTTTTGAGATCCATCCATCTTCTATACCGCTTATCCTTCCTTCAGGGTCACGAGGAACCTGGAGCCTATCCCAGGGAGCATGGGGCACAAGGCGGGATACACCCTGGACAGGGTGCCAGTCCATCGCAGGGCACAATCACATACACATTCACACACTACGGACACTTTGGACATGCCAATCAGCCTACCATGCATGTCTTTGGACTGGGGGAGGAAACCGGAGTACCCGGAGGAAACCCCCGCAGCACGGGGAGAACATGCAAACTCCGCACACACAGGGCCATCGAACCCCTGTGTGTGCACCACAGGGAATCGAACCCCCGACCCTGGAGGTGTGAGGCGAACGTGCTAACCACTAAGCCTTTTTTGAGATGCACCTGTATATATTTGTTTACAGTATACAGTAGATGAATTATATCTGTTTGACGTTAATGAAACGCTAGGGTTAAGATGTTGATTTTGATATGTAGTTCTAGTCCAAGCGCAAAATGATGCAGCAACATGACTTCCACTATAGTTCAGTAGATCACTTAAATGACATTTAAGGTTTGATAAAGGATATGAAGCAAAGGGCGAAGCCTATGGTCAGGAACATGCTCCAGGTGGATGAGGGCAGAGCCCACTAACTGTTCTTCCAACCCCTCTATCGTATAAAAGTCCTGCAGCAAGGCAGGGCCAGCATGTCCTAGCACGTGGTAACTGCAAGAGAGCGAGAGAAAAAATTAAATAATGAGACTTAAGAACTAACGAGAAGCTGTGACGGTTTCCTGAAATTCCCCCTGTCTACTTCCTCTCTGATTTTATCTCGAGGGAATCTTAAAAAGTTGTAGTCAGCATTTTTGGACAAAGTCTGCTGCAGCTACCTTTTTTGAAACCATTCAGTGCTCACATGCAGAATAAAGATCCTGCTCAGATTTAAAGAAAAATTTGCCCAGAAGTCACTTTGTGCTTTATTTTGAAGGAAAAAAAAGGGAAAAAGACAATAGTATCAAACAATGAAAACCAGGCAGATGGTGCTATTCAAAAATGGCACTTGAATAGTTTTATGTAGCAAACTACTCCATCTTTTTCATCTACTCCAGCTTCTCGTGATGTAATGCCATTACAACGAGTGATTACAACTACACCGTGTTTGCAGTGTAGTGAGAGTGTGTTCAGATTTTCTCACCAGTTGTCATAGAGTGTGCAGAAGAAGCCTTGCATCCGCTCTAGTGCACTTTTATACACCGGAGAGTCATACACGTCCGACAACGGCTGGGAGATTCCTTTATGAAGATATGTTTTAAGATATTTTATCCACATCTACATCTATAAATACATCACCACATTGCCAAAGACATTCACCATGTACCTAAAATGAGATTCTTCTCCACGTCCATGACATCGTACGTCCGGGTGAAGGTCTCGCTTAGCAGAGATAGATTCTCTGGTAGAAATAGGCTGTTGTGGGTCCTGAAGTGAAAATGAACAGAAATCAGAACATGCTTTAGGCTATAAAAATGCAGGCACTACAAATGCAGAGATGCTTCCTACATGCAAACTATTATTGTAGCATTTGATTAAAGCCTACGCCATAAGTTATCCAAACATCCTAAAAATAAATAAATAAAATATATTTTTTAAAAAGTCCAAAAAAAATAAAATAAACACACTTCTATCAAAGTCAACTACATGAGACATCAAAGTCAAAGAAAGAATCTTGTATCAAATTAATAGCATGTAATGTATATAGGCAATATTTTAATTGGTAATAAGGAAGCAATAACAGAGAGGACATGCTGTGAAAGGAAATAATCAATGATGGGGTGATGTGATGTGACCTGATGCAAAGTGGAGTTACTGTAATCACCTTGAAGATGATTAGTCTGTTTAAGTAGCGTGTGGATTAAAGTGCTTTATACCACGGCCACAGAGATTTGGCAGTGATTGAAAATGTTTAATTCAATAAAGAACACATATGTTTTCTCTGTTTAATGCCGTAGTCCCATTTCCAGACTTTGGAAAACTTACTCAGAACTTACACCTCTGACTCTTACAAAAGAATCAGCACTGGAGACTCCTTCCAAGAAATGCTAATTAAACATCTAACACACAGATTCTTGTGCAAGTTGTTACTATAGAAACAATAGAAACCTTGCATCCAAAACTACCGTCTGTGCTGCGGTTACAGAAAACGAATCAATACCTTCTGAACAATTAGAGCCAAGCATTCAACAGCACTGTAGTACAATCCAGGTTAATGTACAAGCCAGCATCGATCATCAATACATAACGTAAGTTTAAAGTGACACTTCAAGAAGTAAAACGTTTCATTTGGTAAATGTTTCTTTTGCAGTCTTCCTTATCTCCGTCCTTCATTTTGTTGGTTATTTCCTTGCTTGCCAAGGAAAGAAAGCAAGGATCTTCAATTAAACAAATGAGAAGCACCCCTAATATATGTCTTTCTAGGCTGCATCATCTGGACATAATTAGTACCGGATACCTATAAACGGTCGTAATCGGGACTCACTGTTATCAGCAGAGTCATTTCTGAGCAACTGCCCAAATTAGCTTTATGTCAGATAGACAGCATACCTGATGAGGGTGAGCAGATTTGGAAGCAGGGCCAGTACAGGCTCTGTGCAGGGGTTTCTGTAGATCGGCGCTCCAGCAGGAGAGTAGCCCACTATGAAACCCCCGGCTTTGGCTTCCTCCACATCAGCAGGCCAGCGTGCTCGCTTCACCATGCCCAGAATGGTGTACACACAAAAACTAATCTGAGAGTAGACATGAAATGATCAGTTATTCACTTAGGAGTAAACTAGCTAATTGAAATCTGAAAATAAAATGTATAGTGGTTAGTAGTGATGTGTGACTGTTTTTTCCAAATATGTTTGTATGAATTTTCAGAAACCTATACATCATGATACATATCATATAAGTATTGCGAGATGATATTTGTGTCGTACTGCCCTCCCCTACTAGCTAGAATACATTATAATACTGATATAATGTGGACAGCTCAAATTTACCCTTGACCTGTTGATTCCCATCTGATCCTCGGCACCGTGTTCATTGATGACCTGATCAGCACCAATAAACGTAATAAAGCTTGCTGGATCGGACAATACGCTGCACAGAGGAGCAGTTATGAGCCATTGAAATGAGAAAGAAAAACAAAAACAGAATTAGTCATTTTCTTTGTCACTAGAATGAACAGATCTAGACATAGCTTTCTCAATTGATTACACTGCCTGACTAATAAAGTTATCCTTATTAATGATATTATTTAAATAATATTTAAAAGATGGGTCAGTTCAGGGAAAATACTGGTTACTGTTGGCCTTCAAAATACTCAGAATGCAGTGCCTTGCTCAAGTATTCATTCCCTTTGTAGCGTTACAACCTGGAACTAAATTTGAATTATAGGTCAATTTAGATTATCAAGTTGTCACTAGATAAGTATAATCGCTTTTCTGACTAACCCCCTCTTTAACTGGTCTCTGACTTTTGGTGGACGGCCTCCTCTACGGAGTAGAGGTTGTGCCATATTCTTTTAAATTTTTAATAATGGATTTTAAGTAGAGATCAACCGTTTGATCATTTTTGCTGATTAACCGGCACTGTAAACTGATTACTGGAACTATCGGTTATCTACAAAAATCCACACCGATAGTCTCTCCCAGTTGCGTCTGTTGCGGGAGCGGCTGAGAAACGTCCACCGTCATTATAGAGCACGAGAGCGGCCTCTAGAGGCAAGATAAAAACTGACAAATTTTGTTGTGTTATTTGAAGTATTGTTTTGATCAATTCATTCTCTTTTTTAGTTGTTATTTGGAGTGTTACTTTTTGGTTCAGATTGGAGGTACACATCTTTTATCAGAGGGAGGTGTAATCAAGTGACAGCATAAAATGTTTCGATCTCCAAGTCATGGGAGCATTTATTTATTATTAATTTATTTATTTATTAACATTAAATGTCCCGAAGAAGATTGTAACTTGTAAGCTTTACAAAGCAGAGCATGTGTAACACGGAAGCTCGACATTGAGGCACGAGCACAAACTAATGTTTGTATCCAAAATTGCAGTGTCAATTCTGTCATTTATAATAATGGGAGCGATCTATTTGTAACAAGGACGCGGTGATATACAGTGGGTAGTACAAGAAGGAACTAATGCCAAATTAAAATGAATTTTCAATCATTTATTCAACAGAAATATCAATAGATGTGATATTCTTCTGTGAAAAAGGTAAGTACACCCTTGGCCTCAGAAACTAGTATTGCCACCTTCAGCAGAAATAACGTCTTGTAGGTGTTTTGCATAATTGTCCACCAGTCTCTGACATCGGCTTGCTGGAATTTTTGACCCCTCTTCCATGCAATATTCTTTCAATTTATTCTTTTTGAGCCATTCCTTGATGGATTTGCTAGTGTGATTAGGATCATTAGCCTGTTAAAAGGTCCATTTTTGGTTCAACTTCAACTTTCAGACAGATGGCCTCAAATTATCTTCAAGCACTTTGATATGATGCAGAATTCATAGCTGAATCAATGAATGCAAGCTGTCCAGTCCCTGAGGCAGTGACGCAACCCCAAACCATAACATTTCCACCACTGTGCTTCACAGTTGGTATGATGTCCTTCTTCACCTGCACTCCCTAAGCAGGTTCTAATCACTGGCACCCAATGTTGAACACCTGATTCTAATTTAATGGATTTGAAGGAGTGATAAATGTAGGGGGTGTACTTACTTTTTCCATGTGTCTGGTCTGTTTTTTGTTAACTTAAATTGAGACAATTACTACAAAATGTCAATTTTGTGTGTCATTTGATAGAGTATCAACTTTATTAATAGGCGCTGTTTCAAGGAGGATCAAATGTTTGCTTGTACAAATATGTCAAAGAAAACAACCATTTCCATGGGGTGTACATATTTTTTCACATGATGACAAGTTGTAGTCCGAAGTTTATATTTGTAACACTCCGTTTGTGGATTTTGTTATAAATGAATAGAAAAACGGTATTGAAATTCACCCCCCATCCGATTAATCGATAAAATAATCGGCCACGTAATCGATTATGAAAATATTCGTTAGTTGCATCCCTGCTTATTACAATAAATCCACATAGCATAATCCTGTAATTAACATTACACTATAGTCCAAGCCCACTGCCTATCTGAATTAAAGTACACTCAAACCCTTTAATAATAATTATCTCCAATATGACCTGTACCTGCGCATCTCCTCTGAAAGCCAGCGTGCCGTTACAGGAGCCATGAGCTCCTCTAAGAAGGCCTTCTGCTTGTTGTAGTCTTTAAACTGGTTGCTGATCAGCACGAGCGCCTCCATGAGTGCACACTTCTCCATCTGAGTCAGCAGCAGCTCATTGGTGAACAGCTCCTTCACTCGAGTGTAGAGCATGTCAAAGCATGGCTAGATGAAAAAATATGCTGTGACATCATACATTTTCCATTTATTGGTGTTTTTATGGTTTCATATTGATTTAGAACACATCTGTCTGTGATCAGTGATGGTGGAATATTAAAGAATATGAAGCTAGCACTTTTCCTTGGAGAGCCATTGCTTACCAGTATAAACTCTGGATAATCGCGACACATCTTGATGATGGAGGAACATGCATGTCTTCTGACGTTCTTCACTGCTCGGGTTCGAGGAGCCTGAAAATTTGGCATGTCGTTAAGCACATACCCGACGCCCTCAAATCCTACACACACCCCTAGCGACGATACAGCGCTTCCCAAAATCTGTGTTATGAACAAGTATGTGCTCAAATACAAGATATCATGATATTCAACATATATCATGTTCACTTCAGAATCCCATCACTAGTCTTGTGTTCTGTTTAGATGAGCAACTGTCTTCGAAATGATTACATTATGAAATATACTTTCTGTATCGGTTTTAAATACAGTATCATGATATTATGAACTATGATAAAATGTTAAGCAAATATTGTGATATGAATTTTGATATTGGCCAGTAAGTAATACATATGTACTGCTTTGATTAAAAAAAAAAATTCACTGAAGCAAACTCAACATGAAAGAGAAAGAAAAAAAAAAGAGAAAAAAAAATCCTTTACACATTTACATGAACTCATACCTTGCTTTCTTCAACCACTTCAAATGTGATAGCAGGAAATAGCTTTAAGAAACACAAAAAAGAAAAATACATTCAATTAAAGCTGCAAACTTTAACAGGATGAAATATACTTTGACGGTCATCGATATACCCGTGTGCAGTGCTAATGAGTATGTGTTACAGTAGAAGTAGTGAAGTATAGGGAATATATCTTACCTTAAAGAACACTTGAGGTAGAACTTCTGGGCGATGCAGGACAAAGGGGAAGAGGGTGGTGAGATTGGTGAGGATGCAGGACAGGATGACGGGATCCCGTGTCTCATAGTTCACTACAGCATGCAGCAGCTCCATGCCTTGGTCAACAGGCAGCTTCTAATCAGTAGGATAAGCAGGAAAAAGAACAAGAGCATGGCGTTAACATGTGCTTCACTTCACAAACCACCACAGAATAAGTCAATTATTCCATAATACAAATTACATTCACAACAGTAGAGTGCTGTACAATGATGGCAAGTAGAAAATTGTATGATGGTGTGTTCATTAATGGGAGATTGGTGGGTTATACCTCTTTCTCCAAGACTTTAAAAATCTGTCCCAACACACTTTCTGTTAAAAACGTCATGGCTTCCCACTGCACAGCTGCGGGCGAGAACGTTGAGCACATCCCTTCTCCTGTTTTAGCTTTAGAAAAGACCAGATCAGGGATTATTGTCTCTGTATATTCTCTCAGTTCAAACTATTTGTGTAATGCACGATTTCTTCCTAAATATGTAATGGACTAGAATAAGCTTGCTGAAAAACAACAACATTTGCTGGTTAAAATCATTTAAGAGAAGACTTTAATAAAAACCTGACCCCAAGAACAGCAAACTTGTCTTCCAGATTTAGTCGATTTCTCAGAAACGTGCTAGCTTGCTCAGTGCGGAAACTTTCCAAATTACTGCGACACATTTCATGTGGTCAATTTAAGGTGGTAAACTTTCATTTCGAAAAAAAAAAGCTGACTTCGCCTAATTGCGTTTCAACGGCCTTTTGACCCAAATTGAGACCAAAAAGTTCTTATTCCCATCTGACTTACATTCAGCTGAATTTTCACAAAAGCCCCTCCCCTAAACACAGCTTGACCAATCATTTAGCAACTGGAACTACACATGGCTGACATTTACAAGGTTTTAGAATCTAAAACCTGCATTTTATCCTTATAATTCATAAAATCACACAATTTTTTTTTTTATTCCCATGTCATCTGCACTGACTGACACTGGATTTTCGACTCCTTCATGCCAGTCTTTATGCGTTTCACATTACTACACTGACAGGTCTTGATGTTATAGATGAAACCTGTAAATGCCTATTAGCGACCATCTTGTCTCTACTTCTCTGAAATGCATACCGAAACAGATTATGACTTTCACATGACAAATATACCTTCATAGAAGTCACTGAAAAACATCAAAAGCTCAATGGACATAGCAGTTACAAAGTGGACAGGGTTTGACATAAAATGTCCACAATGGTCAAAGTTTAAACTCACATAGAGCATTTCCAGCGTTGAGGGGCGAGTTGATCTGATATTGTAACCATTCCCCAGCAATCTGGAAGGCTTCAAGAGGAGCAATCTTACAAGAATGACGAATAACGTCACCCTGCTGGGCCCGAAAAGCTGTCAAAGAAAAACTATTAACATCATGAAAAGGGCACAGAACAATCCCGACAGTTAACGAGCAATCTGCTTACAATGAAAGAAAGCATTGAAGTCCTCGTCGCTGTCGAAGTCCACGCGGGCATACTCACAAGCCGGGCTGTCGTTCTTCGATGGGAATCCTGACTGGAAAGGGGGAAAAAAAAAAATAATCGGTACAGCAGCAGAAACCTCTTGGAAATGGCAGGGAAATGAATGATTTTTCACTCACCTTCACAAGGTTGGTCATGGCTGCTTTTAAATATTTAACAGCCATCTGGATAATAACAGGCTCCTTAGATAAAACCTCATGTCTGAACATGCTTCCCCAGGTGGTCTGAGTGCAAGATCTAAGAAACTGCACAACATCATTAGATTGAGTCATTTCATTTCGCAGCTGAAAAGCATATTCTTTTACAGCAGCCATCTTAACATTTTACCTGACTGGGGTGAGTAGTGAAGGCAAGGAACGCTTCCATGTATTTACTCAAGTTAGCAGGAACCTCCACTTCCGCAGGCGAACCCTAACACAAACACGTGACCGTCAGTTCCCATGGAATCATTATTTTATATATATATATATATATATATATATATATATATATATATATATATATATAGACACACACACACAAAGATATAAAATGCCATACGAAGAACACCCTTACCACTAAGGCACAGAGCTGACTGCCTAGAGCACACAGCACCTGACATAACCTCTTCAGGAAGGTGTAGCTCATCTCGCTGAGCCCCACTTCTACTGATCTTCAGTGAAAATGACAAAAGACCATTTTATTTTAGATCTCCCATGCCTTCTGTCATGATTAAAGGCTTAAATTAAAAGCACATTACAAAAAGCAGTTAAGACTTACTGTGCAGCTGACAGAATGTAGTGCATGGCCACGTCATCAAAGAGCACCATGAGTGGCTTCCTGTCTTCCAGTTTCCCCTGTACAGGGGGGCAAGAAGGACACAACATACATGAAACGTGTAATAATGTGCAATACTTTACCCATGCTTTTGATTTGTTTATTTCTTACATTTAGAATTCCATATATCAATACACATACAGTACTGTGCAATAGTCTTAAGCACATGCAAAGAAATGCCGTACAGCAAAGATGCCTTCAAACTAAACTAAATTAAAAATTTAAAAAATACTATAAAGAGCAGTAAACAGTAATAAATGAACAAAGTCGATATTTGGTGTGACGACCATTTGCTTTAAAAAAAAAAAAAATGTATTAGTAGTCTCAGGTAGAATTAGTTCAGTTTTATAAGGAAATGAGCTGTATGTTTTATTGAGTATTTTGCAGAACCAGACACGGTTCTTCTGGAGACTTTGACTGTCGCACTTTCTTCTTATTTTTGCAGCATAATCCAGCGGCCTTCATTGTGTTTTTGTCAGAAAAGTGTCTCTTACATAATACGCTGCTTTCTTTAATGATATACAAACATTTTTCTGTAACATTTAATTCTGTGCTGTATAATGTAGAAGTCATGAAATAAAAATCTGTAACAAATTTTGTACTAAAAAATAAAATAAAAAATAGGGTGCCTAAAACTTTTGCGCAGCACTGTATATATATACACACTATAAATAATATAATGCTTACAATTGTCTCGGTTAGATTAAAAAAAGGACAAATTAAAAAAAAAATGTAAAAAATGCATACAAGCAAATAAAATTCTGTTGATATTAAATGACTTTGAAAGCAATATACCATCTTAAGCAACATAAACCGCAAGAAAATATCTGTACTTGCAGGCAGAGAAAGAGAAAATCAAAACCACTAGATCTTTACTCAAGCCCCAATCAGATCTAAAACATGTTGACTGTAATGTATATTATAATCAATAGCTTATTTAGGAACACCTGTACTTTCACGAACTTATCTAAATCAGCCAAAAAGCCGAGGCTACAGTGGGAAAGGCTCACCCACTCTAGGCAGTTAAAGACTGGGGGAAAATAACAGCCAATGTTTATTCCATCTGTCCAGTTTCGCTGAGTCCGTGCCCACTGTAGCCTCAGATTCCTGTTCTTGGCAGAAAGGAGTGAACCACATTGATTGTCTTCTGCTGTTTTAGCCCATCCACCTTCGGCAGGGTATCTACAGGTATCAGCACTTCAAATTTAATACCTTTTAATACCATATTCAAGACATTTCCAAAAATGTTTAACACCTGCACGTCACTTCAATCATGCTACACGATACAGCAGCTATAATGGATTACGTTCTTATAGAGACTCTGTTTTCGGCAATCAAAGGAGAAAAAGATGTTGAATTTACCATCACTCGTCACATGTGTATTAGAAACCCCCTCACAGCAGTGTTCACTAGTCTTTTGTTATTTAATTCCAAGGTAATGTAACAAGTAGTGTTATAAATGTACAGAAATTTTTGTAAAATATATATTAAAAAACCTTTGCTATTTTGTAATTTTACTACTGCACTGAAGAATAGTTAATAATAATATTTTTTTACTTGGGGTACAAATAGTAATATAACAATAGTAATATATTTCTGATATATTTCACTTTAATGCGTTAGACCTTGTGGCTTTTATTTTGGAGGAAAACCGCAGGAAGACCTCCTTATAGTTTTTTAAAATTCACTTCTCATTGTCAGTCAGGTGAAATGCTGTAAACCTCTGTCCACAGAAATGTTTGAGATTACGCTAACATAAAACCAAAGTGAATCTGGCGCGAGTTGTGTCTAATGCAGGTTATAAGCCACTCAAACTCACAGCACAGAGCGATGAAGTTGGTGTGGAGTGGCGTTTACCGTGAACCGAGCCGCTCTAAAACACCAGTGAGTGACCACATACACACTCCGAGTGCAACATGGTCCCACGGCTTTACCATCTCAAACAGCACCCAGCCAAAATAACATCGAAATCTTCTTTATGGTGTCGGTTCGGTTGCATTTTTAAGACCTTTGAAACATGAATTTAAGACAATTTAATGCTAATTGAAGGCTTATTTTTACATTAAGGAATTTAAGACATTTTAAGACTTTTTAAGGACCCGCAGACATGCTGTTAGGATTGAAAGTTTGTGCATGCTGAGATCGTTCGTTTTCTGCGCACTGTGGTTGTAAAGAGTGCTTATTTAAGTTACTGTAGCCTTCCTGTCAGCTCGAAACCGTCTGGCTGATCTCCTCTGACCTCACTGTTTGAACATTAACTGAAGCTCTTGACCTGTTTTACGCATCGTGCTGATGAAAGATAAGCAGATGTACAGGTGCTCCTATTAAACATTGGTCTGCAAGTGTATACTAAAATGTATGGTATTTCTGCATGAAATATTTACAGGCTAAAGCATACAAACAGTGGCACTGAGGAAATGAAAGAGCCACTCACTTTCCTGCTGATTGCAATGAGCAGACACTCAGCAGCCTCCAGCTGAAGCTCTGGCTCGCTCAGGAGTAAGCACAGGATCTCCAGTAAATGGCAGCTGTTGTTGGTGATGTGAACCAGCGCGACCCAGTCTATGTAGCCGGCCAGAGTGTTTAAGGTGGTCATGCCAACTCGACAATGTGCTTTGGCCTAATAAAAGTAAAGGAACGCATTATTAAATAGTTTGATGCCATGCCAAAGTGCATTATTCGTCTGTAATTCAAAAACAAAAATCAGTGACCTCACAGTCTGAGCCTCACCTTTAACTCTTGTCCTGGGATTATTTTCTGGAAAACAAAAGCAAAAAAAAAAAAAGAGAGACAATTCAAATATGATGAACAAAAAACTAGTGGAGTCTAACTTCTACTAGACGTAGCACAGAAGTCTAAAACGTTTTATGAAATCCATTAACGACGAGATCAGGTGTGTTGTGGAACGTTGAAGAGACAAGTTCGTTCCTGCGCACGTATTATGCCTAGCAACTCGAGACTGACCGATTGATGAGTTTTGCAGATTAATCTGCAAAAATCCACACCACTCGTTTGTCCCGGATGAGGGCGCTATCGCTGACAAACTTTGTTGTGTTATCTGAAGTTGTTTTTAAATTCATTTTGGAGGCATCAATTTTATTTGTTATTTGGAGTGTTACATTTTGAATGTATATCTTTTACTTAATTTAATATTTATTAATATTTAATATGCACTACCAGTCAAACATTTAGACACACTCATTCTTTATTTTATTTCTTTTAGAATAATAATAAAGTCATCAAAACTCTGGAGTAACAAGCGGAACTATGGGAATTATGTTGTGATAAAAAAAAATCCAAAATAAATGAAAATAATTGAATATTTTAGCATCTTCAAAGTAGACACACTTTTTCACTAGAATTTTCAGAAATGTATTCTTGGCATTTTCTCAACCGATTTCTTGAGGAATTTACCTGAGATAATTTTTAAACAGTATTAAGGGAGTTCACACTTACACTGGACACTTATTGGATGCTTTTCAGAATATTTCGCTCCGAGTCGTACGTTTAAAAAAATAATGTTTGTTAATAAAATGTTAATTTTCTAACGAAAGAAATGAATACAACGGCATGATTACATTTTTGTCTACAACACTGATTCCAAACATTAAATCATACACCTTCAGATCAAAAGGCTTTTAAGATCATGAGAAACATTTCAGTCAAGTGTCCACAAACTTTTGACCAGTAATGTATATGAATATTTCTATATTTATTTCATTAAAAAAAATGAAAGAAAAAAAAAGTACATTTTCATGATACAGTTTATTTTTGTAATAAAGTTCAGCATTGTTTTACTTTGAGTGTTATGTTTTCATTCCGTATAATTTTTAAAAACTATCGGTTGATTAATCGGTTATGGACAGATACCGGCCCAACTTCACAAAAACCCATTATAGACCTCTACTAGCAACCGGAAATTCTGCCTAGAAACACAAACTGCTGTGTTACACATGGACACACACAATCGAAGCAACAGTGTCCTTTAAAAAAAAAAAAAAAATGGTTCTGAACTTCGACCTATACATCTAGAACAGCTTTTTGGTGATCCCTTTAGTGCAACAATATCAAACCTACTAGAACATCCTACCAGTTTCCTGTACTCATCGACATGCTGCTGCAGGATGGTCAGGAGGAAGTTGAAGATGCTGTCCATGTTCTGCGTTAGTGTGTGTTGGATGTCTCTCCGGCGCTGCTGGGGAAGAGTCTGGAACGTAATCACATCCTCGGCCAGACGCAACAGAATCAGCATCACCAGCTCCGTCTGCGTGTCCTGAACAAGACAAGGTAAAGAGCAGGAAAGGTACGCGTTGTAAAAGAGCAGGAAAGGTACGTGTTGTTAAAGAGCAGGAAAGATGCTCCATCGACTTTACATGTTTTCAAGGAAACGGAAATGCCAACATTTTGAAGAACGCCTGAAGTTAGAGCGGTGCAGTGAGCATTCAGGCAATACCCAAGCATAAATCACAATACCCCAAATGTAGTGAGCGTTTCCATCTCTTTCAGCATATCTGGCCACTGTTGAGGCCACTCCCTCTTGATCATCTCCACAACGATGCGTGACAGAGCGTCTTTAATATGACTCTCCTCCTCCAAGATGGGATACGTTCCCTAACGAAATACATAAAGACATCATGTATGTATCACGCACTTTTACTAGTGACGGGAACTCAAAGAGCCGTCTCACGTCAAGGTTGCCAGATTGTTCTAGTTTTTATTTTCCTCAGGTCTTTTTGTGCATTTGTTTTAGTTATAGTTGGGATGGAAAATTTTGCTGAGACCTGTAAACTCTGTTCAGTACTCACATTGGTCAACATCTCCATGGTGCAGTCTTTCAAATGGACTTTCTCATGCTGCGGCATGTTGTTCCACTGAAACCTGGTTACACAACATACGGCCCATCGGTGTATATCCTATACAGAAATATTCCCTTCTACGGTTTATATTTAAAGTCGTACTTACTTTATAACATGCTCCAGTATTTGTAGACCAAAATGTCTCACCACCGCTGTCTGGGATTTATCTGCTAACTGAAGGCCACACTGTATACAATACGGGCATTTTTCTTTGAATTCCTCACAAAACTGAAACAGAAGATTAATTATTAGTATCCCATTCAAGTACTGGTTCTCATCCCTTTTATAATAACAACATGACAAACACTGACAATGAGATTTTACCGAAAAGCCACTCAACATAGCCTCCTAAGAAAGAAGAATAATTAATGATAATGAGTCTTTATTGATCACATATACATATGCACAGTGAAATTATTTTCTTCGCATACCCCAGCATGTCAGGAAGTTGGGGTCAGAGCGCAGGGTCACCCATGATACAGCGCCCCTGGAGCAGAGAGGGTTAAGGGCCTTGCTCAAGGGCCCAACAGTGGCAATTTGGCAGTGCTGGGGCTTGAACCCCCGACCTTCCGATCAGTAACCCAGAGCCTTAACCGTCAAGCCACCACTGCCCTAATTATGGGATTTTATCGCTTTTCCTCCAGCATGTCCTGTTCTACAAACAAGTTTTGCACAAATATTTCCTAATAAAAATCCATTTTACTTTTCACCACCGACTTATGTTTTGAAAATGGTCGTTTAATACCGTGAAACCGTGATATTTTTACACTAGGTTATCATACCGTGGAAATTTCAAACCGTAACACCTGTACATTAGCAACATGAACGGTTCGTGTCAATGAGCAGGCGAGATACTGACTGCATCCCAAATGGCTTCATATTACACACAAGGTACACTATATAGGGTGCATACATTAGCTTTCACACTCACTAGTTAGTGCACTGGATGAGGGGAAAACAAGCCATTTATGACGCAGCCACAGGCAGATGTGTCTTTAGCTTCCAAAATTCACATAACCGATTAATTAGCTGCACAAATGACAATAGCTAGGTCGGCTAACACTGTAATACACTTAGCTAAAAAGCTAACTATAAAAAGTTTATTTCTTTTATTAAGCAAACTATGTTTTAATGCGCACTCTGGAGCGCGTAAAGGTTTCTGTAAAAACGTTAGCTTTAGCCGGGCAGCAGCTCAGCAGCCCTCCGCTCGCCGGTTAGCTAGACCCTGTTAGCCGTGTAGCTAATCGCTTCTCCTCCAGCCCCGGTACCTTCAGAGCCTCCAGGCGGTACCGCTGATTGGATTCCGCGTCCATTATAACGGTCACAGCCTTAATGAGCTGCTCACACATCGCGGCCACCGGCTCTGCCATGGTACTGCTCACGTAGCAAACACAGCTAACTGCACGCGCTTGCGAGGTGCTTTAACGGAGGAGCTGTGCAACAGCGTGCATGCAGCTTGCAGCGCTGGGCAGCCCCGCAGAATCATGGGAACTGGAGTTCTCTATGGGACGCCATTATCACGAGCTGCATGCTGAATGTAATATGAATGGAGAAGAGAATGTGTAGTTTGTGGAGATTACCGCATGGTGGCGCGCGCGCAACACGACACTAAATTGACACTTTAATACATTTAACAGTTTTATTCAGTTCTGACTTTTATTTGAAAAGAACAAAGTTTGAATTATTTACTTACAAATGTATTCAAATATTTATTGTTCATAGTAATATATTAATATATTTTTTTAAATATGAAAAATGGTTGCTTGTTAGTTGTTTAAACAAATATCCATTGTCCCTGTAATGTATTCATATTTTTAAAGCATGTATTATTTATTTATTTATCTAGTCATTAAATTCAAAGTTTTTTTTCCTTTTAATTCATCATAGTGCATAACTAATTCATATTTCATTCAAAAGTTAATCAACATTTATTTATTTATTTATTTATTAGATAGTTTTTAAAATATTCATTGTCATTATAATACATTTTGTTCTGTTAGTTAATTTGTTTATTCATTTATTCCTTGATAATACTCAATAACCTTTTCTTTAAATGTATTAAAGGCCATAGGTATTTAATTAAATATTGAGTTAACATTTTATTTGTTTTGTTTGTTTAAATTCTTCCTAAAAATCAATTTACATTTTGAAATGCAATATATAATATGTTTATATTATTAATCCATTCATTTATTTATTCAACACAGTTTATACTTTTTCTTTTTAATTAATTATAATATATTCACATTTAACATGTTATTTTAATTTATCGTATATTTGTGTCATTACTTATTTGTTTGTTTGTTTAAATGATCTCTATAATAAAAGAAATAATAATAGTCCTTGCACAGCACTGGCTGCAGACTGCAGACTGGAGTGTGGATGTTGGAGCGTGTTTCATACGTAGCATATTGATGGAACAGATAAATGTACCATGACATATATTTAAATACTAAATATAAAAAGGATTGAAAGCCAGGGTAATCTCATGCACAGTGTGATATTCTCCTGTAATTATCCAACAGCCCTTCAGCTCATTTATTTAGCTTCAACTTGCAGATCTGGGAAGCTGTACATTACCGTAACTCTCCAAGAGCCAAAGCTTAGCAAGCTTCCAGAAACATAAACCCTAAAACTATCAGACAGCAGCATGAAGAAGTGAGACAGCAGTAATGCAGCCAGGACAACTCATCTTAACTCTTCCTCTGTGGGCTCTGTGCTTAATGCGAAACCTAATCAAACTCTTCCGCTGGTTACTAAACCTAATGCTGCTTAAATATAGTGTTTATATATCTGTCTGTCTGTGTGTCTGTCTGTCTGACCATCCATCCATCAATCTATCTATCTATGTATCTATCTATCTGTCTGTCTGTCTGTTTGTCTGACCATCCATCTATCTATCTATCTATCGATCTATCTGTCTGTCTGTCTGTGTGTCTGTCTGTCTGACCATCTATCTATCTATCTATCTATCTATCTATCTCTGTCTGTCTGACCATCTATCTATCTATCTATGTCTATCTATCTATCTATCTATCTATCTATCAGTCAGTCTGTCTGACCATCTATCTATCTATCTATCTATCTATCTGTCTGTCTGTCTGATCATCTGTCTATCTATCTATCTATCTATCTGTCTGTCTGACCATCTATCTATCTATTTATCTGTCTGTCTGTCTCTCTGTCTGTCTGTCTTACCATCCATCTATCTTTCCATCTATCTATCTATCTAACTGTATGATCATCTATCTATCTGTCTATCTAACTGTCTGACCATCTATCTATCTATCTATCTATCTTTCCATCCATCTATCTGTCTGTCTGACCATCTATCTATCTATCTATCTGTCTATCTATCTATTTATCTGTCTGTCTGTCTCTCTGTCTTACCATCCATCTATCTTTCCATCTATCTATCTATCTATCTAACTGTATGATCATCTATCTATCTATGTCTATCTAACTGTCTGACCATCTATCTATCTATCTATCTATCTATCTATCTATCTATCTGTCTGTCAGTCAGTCTGTCTGACCATCTATCTATCTATCTGTCTATCTATCTATCTGTCAGTCAGTCTGACCATCTATCTATCTATCTATCTAACTATCTATCTATCTATCTGTCAGTCAGTCTGTCTGACCATCTATCTATCTATCTATCTATCTATCTGTCTGTCTGTCTGTCTCTCTGTGTCTGTCTGTCTTACCATCTATCTATCTTTCTATCTATCTATCTAACAGTATGACCATCTATCTATCTGTCAGTCAGTCTGTCTGACCATCTATCTATCTGTCTATCTGACCATCTATCCACCTATCTATCTATCTATCTATCCGTCCATCCATCTATCTCACAGCTCCATATTTATCTACCTATCTGTTCATCCGTCCATATTTCAGTCTGTTTGTCAGTAGAAAGGTTTTACATACGCGGCATAAGAGTTACTTATTCAGGCATGTTACTGAGGAACGGGTCGCGGTCCAAAGAGCAGTACTAAAGCGCACGTCAAAATGAGTGCTCATGGCGCGCTACTAAACTGATTCACTTTTTAGTGCTGCATGATGTGGTTTGGAGCGCAGCCCGGGATCACGGAGGGGGGCGGGGCTTAAATTCCAATGGGATAAGCACGTCAGTGTGGGCGTGGCTCCGCCTCTGCACTGGGAGTCAGTGTGATACGTGAAAGTGACGCGCTTCTTCTATTCTTCTTTTCGCTGGGAAAATGTCCTGAAAACATTGAAACTATCGCAACAAGCGGAAAGTGGAGACTAAACCGGGATATTTACAGCTGGATGTTTCGTCTGCGTCGTTTTTTGAGAGAGTGTTCGCTCTCAAGAGGAAACGAAGTAAAGGCGAGTCTGTTGGTAAACTTTCGTTAGCTGTAGCTGGTGAGCTAAAGAACACTGCTGGAACGGAGTGAAGTTTACACTGACGCAGGCCTGAGACCTCTCACTCTTACCCCCTCACCCGCAGGCAACAGGTTCCCTCTCAGCTGTGAAGCAGAAACCGGACACCGGGGATTTCCTATCGCATTTTTTCCAGCTAATATATTTATATATTTCTTTTACAAAGTTCGGACTAATTTATTTCCCGGAGAAGTGAATTTGTCCTCTGTGTACACTTGACTAGCTAAAGCTAGTTTGGGAAGACGCTTTCGGCCAAAAGGAAAATTCTGGAATTAAACTCGGTTAAATGCGTTACGAAGCCAGAATGATGCCGGTGAGTCGAACATGTAGTGTTTATCTTTCTGTTCAAAATGGTAGGAAATGTTGTACTTTGTATAAAAAGAGACATTTTACTCTCTTACTAATGTTTCTGTAACACTGTTTCCAAAAGTCTTTTACTTTCTCCCAGGTAATTCGACCCTTTATTTCTCCATCTGTGTTTAAAGGTGCAGTAGTCAAGTTTTTAAATGACTTGCTTGTACAAATAACCTGGAAAATACATCGACCATGATGATAAAATCATGTTTAAAGCTGTAGCTTCAGCGCTAGTGTATGAAGTGGCTCAGTAAAACCCGTCTGGAAAACTGACTTCCGGCCCGTAAACATGTTCATCTTTGGATGAACTTCCTGTCAGTCATTTTGTAGTCACTATACTCCGTGGGCTCCTGGAGATCTAGTTTTCCTTACATGATACGCTTTTACATCAGTCAGGACTCAGTTGTTTGACCGAAACCTGCTGTACAGGGCTGTGTAATGACTCACTGACTGGGCAGGTCTCTCTCATACTCTCACATACAAACAAACATCATAATGGATCATCATGTTCTGAATTATTTTTGCCTGTCTCTGTATAATCCTAACGTGAGCTGGGTTATAAACTGAATAATAGACTTAAGAGAAAATTCCATCCACGAAATATATTTCTGCTGAAATATTTGTGGTTTTGGGGTTTGTTTGCTATCAGTTACTGTATAATAGAATTTAATAAGAGATCAGATTCAGCGATTTCACCATAAAGCTTTGCTGAAAGCTCCTAGAAGCGCTTTTTTTTTCTCACTCATCATTTTCCTGTGACGTTCAACGTCATATCGGAGAGAAATCCAACATGGAAGTAAGTGAGACAGTGCGCACTGGACTCTGAGTCCCAGAGGTGAGAGAGACGGGCAGATTAAAGCATTAAAGCACCGCTGCACCACCACCTTCAAGTAGAGATGAAGCAAGGGATCGTTCCCACTGCACCACTAACCAGACTGCTGTAGATTTTTAGAAAACATTCAGATTTCACCATATGAAGGGTTTTCCCGGGCCACCACACACAGCTTAAAGACAAAACTCTAAATGAGTTTGGTGTTGTAAAGTTTACTCGCCAGTGAAAAGTGGAAATCTTCTTAACTTGGGTGTTGTAAACATACTAACCAGTGCTTGGACCCCTCGCCTGTGCTGCACTGTAAGACCATCTATAATCACATGGATCATGGTCATTTGAATGATTATTTTTTTGGCACACACACACCCCCATTCAATCGTGCCCCTCCCCCGGTCACCCCATGATCTACAATGGCCCGTAGAGTGTCTATAAAATGACTGACAGGAGACTCATCCAAACACAAACAAGCATTCTGGACCAGAAATCAGATTTCTCAGCCACTTTGTATACTTGTGCTGTGCTCATGACTCAAACCATTATTTTTTATCGTGTTCTAAATATCTTCCAGGTTCAAATTTTTTTTTGCACCTTTTTAAGGATTTTCTTACAACAATAAGACCTCTCATACCGTTCAGTCAATCAGAGAAAGCTGTTTGTAAGCTCAGTGTGGTGTAAAGATTTTGCCTTCTGTATAATCAGCATATGTTCTCTTATTATGCTCCTTTTTAAACAGAGATGATGGATAAATGCTGATGGCTTGTCGTGTGAGGTAGATAAATACGGGACAGTCGATATTATGAGAGGAACTGGTGATGAGCTTGAAGCAATGCCAGTCTTTTTTTTCTTTTCCACTAGGATGCATTACTTCCTCTCGCTGCCGCACTTCTCTTACTGAGCGACTCGTGTAGTTCCTCTTTGGGTGTGGTTTGATATCAGATGTGTTTTGTATTCGTTTTATCGGTTTTAGAGGTTAGTCATCAAGCTAACACTTTCGTGTTCCATGAATAGATTGACTCTTGTTCATGTTTGGCAGAACGGCTTAGTGGTGAGCACGTTTGCCTTGCACCTTCAGGGTTGGTCGTTGCATGTTCTCCCTGTGATCCCTTTGAGGGTTTCCTCCCCCAGTCCAAAGACGTGTTGGAGGCTGATTGGCATTTCTAAATTACCCATGATGTGTGAATGTGTGTGGGATTGTGTCCTGAGATGGGTTGGCACCCCGTCCAGGGTGTCCCCTGCCTCGTGCCTCAAGTTCCCTGGGATAAGCTCCAGACTTCCCCGTGACCCTGTGTAGAATAAGCGGTACAGATGGATGTAAGTATATAGGAGAGATTTATGTCAGAAGTCTTGAAACTGTATTCTGGACCAAACAGTATTTGGACCCATGTCAAATCTAATTCACGGCCCCGCTTTAAAGGATAAGCGTCACTAAAGATGGTGGACGATTGTCATCTACCCCAGGGGCAATTAAGCTGTCATTCCAAAATTCAGTACCCAGTAGGGCCCGCTTCATATAAATCCTGCCCACTTAATACTTTGTATTTTTTTTTAAGCCTAGCGCACACTACATTATTTTATCCCTGATTTCTGAGGCACCTACTAATTTTTCGTAACTTGGCGACCGCATCTCTCCCCCAGCTTGGCGCCTACTCTCTGAGCTTCCTCAGAGACCGTGAGAACAGTTCAGCCAATGAGAATCCAGGAAGAAATCAAATTCCTCTGCTGTCCCACGCATCGGATCCCTGAACCCAGTTTCTTATCCATCTATTTGTGTGGGAGAGTGATTGCAAAGTGTAAGAATAATGATGATGCTTCTATAAGAAATGATGTGGTGTTATGATGTCATTCAGGAACATTTATTAGGAACAGCAGAAATAACAAACAGGGCGTGATTTCTACCAGCACACAGGATCACCAAAAAAAGGTCTTTTTTGCATTATACCTCCACTTGTCTTTGTAGAACAGATCTCACTGGCCGCATCTCCCCAACCTACACGCTTCCTTCTTTTTATATTGTTGTTTCTGTAGCGAATCAAAGTAGCGATCAGCCATGCTTTGGTGAAAGACGGTGTAGATAGTGTGTGACTCGTCTGCAAGGCGATTGTCACTCCTGTGTCCACAAAACAACATATCGTCAGCGGTTAAAGTCGTATAGTGTGAGCAGTTGGCCATTCTGAGGTTTTGGGAGTTGTGTAAATGTGCACTCTGCCTCAAAGAAAAACCCAGCAGGCTGAACATGAAAAAAGGCATCTCTTTATTTTGATGTAAGACTCACATTTTGCTTTAGTTTCATTTTGAAACAAACAAGCACACGCAGCGAATTTAGCTTGGGGTCAGGGGGAGAGGCGAGGTGAGGGATGAAATAATAAAACAGAAAATTTTAGACCTGTTTGCATGCCATGTTGTATTTCTAGTCCACAATATTCTTCTTTGCCGCAAGACAGTGTCGGAAGGTAAATTTGACCATGACATTTAGCTTTATTAGAGCTAATAAATGCTTCACTTAGCGGCTCGTACTGTATGTCACTGCAGATGTGTGTGGTATGAGTTGTGAGTGTGTGTTCTCGTTCCCGGGGGACCAGATGGCTCTTTGTTCACCTGCACTCATCATGCATTAGAAAAGAGTGTGGCTGAGCTCACGTGGTTGTGTACATCACCAGCTTGGTGACGTGTTTCGGTGTAACCCAAAGCGCTTGACGATTGCAATGAAACTCTCCTGCGATTGTTTTCACCAAGCTGCTTTTCATTGTGTGGGAGATGTGTGTGCACTTCTGCTGAACTCTGATAAGAAACGCTCTCATTTTACGAGACGTCTTCTCCCGGTACAGACTGACCGAGGTCGTTAGTCCTTGTAATCATTAGCCTGTTGAAATGGTGTGGTGGTGTCTCATGATTAGACAGACGCAGTGTTTTTACACTGAAGCTCAGCTTGTTCTGGGAAGAAAAGAAAAATCAGTCATACAGTGACTTTGCCAAGATAACAGCTCTGAGTCTTCTCCTATAATGCTTGATGAGGTTGGAGAATATATGGCGAGGGATCTGAGACCATTTCTCCATACAGAATCTCTCCAGATCCTTCATATTTTGAAGTCCACGCTGGTGGACTCTCCTCTTCAGTTCACCCCACAGGTTTTCTATGGGTTTCAGGTCAGGGGACTGGGATGGCCATGGCAGGACCTTGATTTTGTGGTCAGTAAACCATTTTTGCGTTGATTTTGATGTATGTTTTGGATCATTGTCCTGCTGGAAGATCCAACCATGGCACATTTTAAGCTTTCTGGCAGAGGCAGTCCGGTTTACATTTAATATCTGTGTTGATATTTGATAGTCCATGATGCCATGTATCCTAATAAAATGTCCAGGACCTCTGGCAGAAAAACAGCCCCAAAACATTTAAGAGCCACCACCATATTTAACCGTGAGCATAAGATACTTTTCCTTATGGCTACCTCATATTTATGGAAGTCTTGGTTGAACAATTTCCTGTTCCTAGTTACCCAGGTGTTACTAAATTTAAAATATCAATGGGAATATACTTCAAATATATTTTTCTCATATGAATTCACAGGGTGCCAATAATTGTTGTACAACCAATATAATTTTTTTGATAAACCTGTTTTATTTGCAATTATTGATCTATTTTTGTGAATGTTCTGAACAAAAGGTTAAACAATAAAGACAGTTTTTCTACAGCCGCCTTTGCTCATATTTACCAAGGGTGCCAATATTATTGGAGGGCACTGTAAGTTAAACATGATTTATTTTTATGATCACATTAAATCAGTATCCTACACATGGATGGTGCCTTTCCATCAGCCTCAAAACAGGCTGAACTTAACAGGCCTCATTAAACTATTAAGTTTGTATTTCACATATTTTACTACTTTATTTTCTTTTCTTTAACAGAACTACTGCAAGTTTATACAGCCCCCTCCAAAACTATTGGAACGGCAAGGCTAATTCATTTGTTTGTGTTATACACCAAAGACATTTGGGTTTGAGATCAAAAGATGGAAATGAGACGAGAGTTTAGAATTTCAGCTTTTATTTCCTGGTAGTTACATCTAGACGTGTTAAACAACATAAAACATAGAACCTTTTGTATCAGAACACCCAATTATTAGGTGAGCAAAAGTATAGGAACAGATGAATCTTGAAGTAAATTAAAGAACACTTAATATTTGGTTGCACATCCCTTTCTTGCAGTAACTGCATCAAACCTGCGATTCAGTAACATCACCAAACTGTTGGTTTCTTATTTTGTGATGATTTTCCAGGATTTTACCACAGACTCTTTCAGTTGTTGTTTGTTTCGGGGCGTGTCTCCCTTCAGTCTCCTCTTCAGGAGGTGAAATACTGCTCAGTTGGGTTAAGGTCTGGTGATTGACTTTGTCAGTCTAAAACTTTCCACTTTTCCCCCTGATGAAGTCCTTTGTTGAGTTAGCAGTGTGTTTTGGATCGTTGTCTTGCTGCATGATGAAGTTCCTCCTGATTATTTTGGATGCAATTCTCTGTAAACTGGCAGACAAAATGTTCCTGTAAACTTCTGAATTCATTCTGCTGCTGCATCATGACTTACATCATCAATAAAGATTAGTGAGCATGCCAACCCAAGCCGTGACACTACCACCGCCATGTTTCACAGATGAGCTCGTATGTTTTGGATCATGAGCAGATCCTTTCTTTCTCCACACTTTGGTCTTTTCATCACTTTGGTAGCGGTTAATCTTGGTTCCAGAACTTTTGTGTCTCCTCTCTGTGTTTCTTTGTGAATTCCAATCTGGCCATACTGATTCTCACTGCTGATGTGTGGTTTATCTTGTGCTATGGCCGCTATATTTCTGCTCTTCAAGTTGTCCTCGAAAGCTGGACCTTCACCCCGTGCTCTGTGGAGGTTGGTGATGTCACTAACTGTTGTTTTGGGGTTTTTCTTCACAGCTCTGTGTTTGTCATCAGCTGCTGCTGTTTTCATTGGCCGAGCTGCTCCATGTC
Organism: Ictalurus furcatus; assembly: GCF_023375685.1. Lineage (NCBI taxonomy): Eukaryota > Metazoa > Chordata > Actinopteri > Siluriformes > Ictaluridae > Ictalurus > Ictalurus furcatus. Next base: position 7,934,825 of record NC_071283.1, read on the forward strand.
TGGTCGTTTCAGTAGTGTATTACATTCGATCCAAATCTATCAAGACTGTCGCCTGCTTGCGTCAACACGTTCATTTACTGCAGTTGGTTAAATAACGGACAATAAAACAAGTAAACAAATAAAATAAAAATCCTTGTCTTTTGATTTTCATAACGTTGACTATTCATCGCAGCCCTAATGCATAGCTCATGTTTGTACAATAAATAATATAATAAAATGTCAGGCGTTTGTCCTGTTTTGATAAGACACTCCCAGAAACTTGCAAAACAAAACCTGTCATAAACACTAGACACTTTAAAAAGCTTAAACACTAGAAAATCTACAATCCAGTTAGACAAGTTTTCCTAATACTCATTTAAAAAAACAAAAAGAATTAATATGCAAGTTTTTTTTTGTTGAGATTTTCAGACACAGGTACAGTCTAGAAGAGAGGTGTGTGTGTGTGTGTGTGTGTGTGACAGCTACAGAGAGAAAAGCGCATTAAAAGCAGCGAGAATGTGATTTATTTCACTCTGATCACTTTCATACATCCACTGAGCGCACTTGGAAATTTCCATTCGCAAGAGTTAACCATTCTCTTAGGACACGTGCGTGCACTGTGTGTGTGTGTGTCTGTGTCTCTCTCTCTCTCACACACACATGCGCTCGCTCACACACTCTCTCTCTCACTCACTCACTCACTCACACACACACACACACACACACACACACACACACAGCCTCTATAGGTGCAGAGGTTGGACGGACGGCGATGAAGAACAGCCTTGAGAGAAACATCCCAGGTGTTCTCACACATCAATAGCACTGTGTTATTGATTCACCTGTTTTTATTAACATCATGTTTTGGTTAGAGTTCAGTCAGCGGTGAAGTCTGGATGTAGATATGTCTAAATTCTCTCGCTGCCAGGATTCAAACATTAACACTTGTGACGTATGTAAGAGCGCTTGCTCTAACCGATATTTACATACGTTTTCACCAATCATTTGCATCTCAGAAATTTGCATCTCTGCCCGTGTCACGAGCTTCAGTCCAGTAAGTAGGAGTACTTGATGTCACATGACAGATCTGTACTGAAACATCATTTACAAGCAGAATGTGTATCCAAATTGTTACTATGTGTGTGTATGGTGGTTTATTATTATAATTTATTTTAGTTTTTGTGGTTTTATTTTTGATTAATTGGAAGTTTAATACACAAACCAGTGGATTATTTGTTTGTAACTGCAGCTGGAGTCTGGAGATTAAACACTACTCGGGTCCTATGAGGATCTGAATAGTTTTAATGTGCGCTTCAGAAAAGTTTTTCCAAGTACCGTGATTAGTCAAGTCAGCTAATTATTCTCTTCACTGCACTATTGACACATCATCCGGCCTCGCGTGTTGAGTAACTCAACAGTGTTGTGTATCATCACCCCCCCCCCCCCCACCACGGCTACAGGCGTACTCGCTCTGTCAGCTTTCAGAGCTGATGTGATCAGAAACAGATGAATTTGATACTGAGAGCTGTAGAGAGAGATCGAGCGTGACCGGGAAATCAGATATACAATAACTGTTAAATATGCTGACTGTTGACTTATAGACATGAAATATAGATTATTTATTTTCCCGCTCGAGGGAATTTTCTTTTATTTATTTACCGCAATTGAGTCTTTTATGAAAATGCTGCTTTTGTTGTGGAAGGGGGGAAAAAAATCTCAAAACTGCCTTTGATTAAGGCAAAACTGTTTTTGTTTGAGGTAAACTGATTTAAAAAAAGAAGAAAAAAGGCCATTACGTTCAGCTAAATTCAGCTAAAGTGCCTGTTTCCAGGAAACAGTGACCTTAATTTTGGCCGGGGTCCTGTTGCCCGAGGCTACGTCCTCTCGCTCTCGCTCTCGCTCTGTGTGTGTGTGTGTGTGTGTGTGTGTGTGTGTGTGTGTGTGTGTGTGTGTGTGTGTGGGTGGGTGGGTGGGTGTGTGGGTGGGTGTGTGACACAAGGCTCCCAGTTCTCTTGATCTCTTGTTGTCTGTTTAATCTATGGGAGTGACTCAAACATTCTGTCTTCCGGCAATCGACCCGGTTGTGTTTATACGCCTCTAAATCCATGCCTGATGCACTGCACAAGACCTGATAAAGTAATGACTGATGTAGTAGCAGCAGTACACTATGGGCCCAAAAGTATGTGGACACCTGACCATTACATCCAACAATGTGAACATCCCATTTCAGATCTAGTCTTCCTATGCCGTTAGAATAGCCTCCAGTCTTCTGGGAAGGCCTTGCTGTAGATTTTGGAGCGTGGCTGTGGGGATTTCTGGTCATTCAGCCACAGGTGCATTAGTGAGGTCAGTCTGATGTTAGGTGAGGAGTCCTGGGGTGCAGTCAGCTTTCCAGTTCTGTGCAGGACCCTCGAGGTCTACCACTCCAACATTGACAAAATTAACACAATGAAATAGTTTTGCATGCTCTTTCACACTGATGTTTGTTGGTAAATGAGAATTTTAGTTGTACTCATGTTCGATTCACGTGAATCAAAGAGCTTTGGCTGGAAGTGCATTGTGATGACGCCACATGACCCAGACTTGTGGAAAATCAGCACACTCCTCTGAATATTGCAGATTTTGCTGTAATTTCACAAAAAAGGTAAAATCACGGGATCCTGGAGGGACTGATTGTCATGCTGGAACAAGTTTAGGCCCCTTAAGGCTGATTTATACTTCCTGTTATCTGTGCAAATGTGCACGCAAGATGGCCGCCATGTGCATGCTGTGGTTGATCGGTGTGTCACTTCAGAAAGTATTGTGACTCATCCGCATGGTTCAGTAATAAAGTACATAGTAGAGGCAGTATAGCACCATGTGATGCTGTGTGAACAACTGAATAAACAAACGAACGTTGTCTCAGAATGCGTATGTGTACTATTCTAGACATACAACCCCCTACCCCTGCCTCACAGAGATGGGTCGATGTGAGTGGAAGTTTTTTTTTCACTCAGTTTTCACTATTCCATGTACACGGATATCCAAAAATCCACCAGTGGGTTCTCTGTGTACATGTGTACAGAGATCTTTTAAAATAATTTTCCTGCTACCTGCCTGCTACTGTTTTGGCCTACAACCGGTTAAGAAACGCTGTTCTAGGTCGTTACTGGGTACTACCACTAGCTTTTTGTTAGTGGTTTTCCTATTCCAGGTAGCGTCTGAAGTTTAAAAACCTCTTCAACCTGCCGAAAGCTCTATTTTGAGAGAAACCGAGCTCGTCAGTGTGTTTAACATCCCTGTGCACGAATTCGACAAACATACAGTCGGAATTGGAAACCTAAAAGACGGGGATGTTTAGGTTCTGATGTGCCATCTCACGGACACGGCTTACGTCGGAGAAACCCTGCTCTGTGTACATCCTCTATAAAATGCATTAGTGGAAAGAAATGGAGCTCTACGAAGGCTCTTGAAACAAAACCTGCGTAATAGCACATGATATCACGCGTGGAAGCTTTGTACAGCTGTGGCTGTTTGAACCTCCTGCTGAGGATCCTACTTCTAGCTTTCATCTGTACAACAGTGTACGCACAACAGTATATTGAATGCACCTGTGGATGTTGCCTTTTACCTGCGTGCCTCGAAGAAAAGGCACGATTGGCTCGAGGATTTCTTGTTCCATCACATCATACATATTTTGCTTAGAATTGAGAAACTCTCTTGCTATTGTGAACGTAACGTAAGTGAGCGACTTTGTTGCGAGTGAAATCACTCGCTTTGGTTCTTATGCTCATTTAAAAAGGGGGAAAAAAACCCAGGCTTAACAGAGTTGAAATGATTTGTATGTTTTTACTTTTGTATTTTAACGTCAAATAAAACACAAGTTGTTGTCAGTGAAGGTTTATTTTTTTTGTTTAGTGGGTGAGGCAAGTCTATGTTGTCTGTAGGGCCTGTGGAAAAATAAATAAATGACGTGCTTGAGTGTACTGCAAATGAACCCGCTGTTTCATCTTTAAACAGTAATGCACTAACATGAACGATTGTCTCCTCCTATTTCCATTTCAAACCAAAAGAATCCACAGAAGGTTTCCTCCTGATTTCCATGGTTTCCTCCCACCTCCCGAAAAGCATTATAGTAGGAAGACTGGCTGCTCTAAATGTCCCTAGGTGTGAATGAGTGAGTGTGTGCTAGGTTATAGACTGGCGTCGCACCCATGGTGAATTTCCTGCCTCATGCCCAGTGTTCCCAGTATAGCATCCAACTTAACCCTTACCAAAAAGTCTTTGAAATAGGAAAAGGTCATATTCAGAACACTTCCTATGTCTTAAATCAACGATGTAATATTGTGCATAGATAAAAATGTCATCAGTCTTTCACCTTCAGCCGTTCTTGCGTCTCTGTCCTTGCCTGTGGGCTGTACAGGTGATATTTCACGTAGTTGGCGTCGAATGAAGGTCACATCCATCCACATGCCAACTTTTTTTTTTTCCTTTCTTTTTTTTTCTCTTCTCCAGTGCTGAGTCGAGCACACTCGCTCTGTGGATCATTAAGTTAGTGCTGAGTGATTGGAGCAGCACAGCCTGCATCTGCTGTAATTAAACGCTCACTCCCTCTCTACCTCCTCTCTTAAAGCCTCGTCCCTTACAAACATAATCTGCCCGTCTTGCATAATCTCAATTACAGGATGCTGGGTTCCTGCGAGTACTGTTTGTTTACAGAGCAAGCGAAGTAAACTCCAGGACTTGGTTTGTTTTTGTATGTGAGGAGCTAATTAGGTTAAGCTCATGCCAAGACGAAGCCGTGAGGAAGAAAGCTCCAGCTCGACGTTGGTGCTCAATCTCAGTGCAGTGCACTCCACTCACTGACATTTGCTTTGGGTTTTAAATCGCCAGATGTTTGTGTAATGAATGGTTTAAATAGCAGGATGGGAGAGATTTTTATATTATTGACAGTCTTTTTTTATGGTTTGAGTGGTTCTGTAAAGCATAGCAAGGGAATCCGTTTTTATATATTTATTATGGAGTTCTTATAGTTAATAGCTTGTTTGACTGATTCGTTGAATTAAATGGGTTTAATCCAAACCTCAATAACGGAAAAACAAGCGGGACTATGAATGTCAACTTTGAATACAGTTGCTGTTGTTTTTCTTTGGCCATTTGGTGTCTGTTGCTCAGTACATCAGTGGTTTCTTTCTTTTCAAGACATTACAAATTGTTGTATTGTCTATGCCCGCTGTTTACACAGTGCCTCTGATTGATTTTCCCCGTCTTCTCAGCTTCAAAATGGTTTGCTTTTCTCCCATAGATAGCTCTCTGATCATGTTGGTTTATACTTTTTAATGATGAATGCCGTCTTCACAAGTGAAACTGAAGGCTCAAACCCAGGGTAGATGTTCAGAGCTATTTATTGTTTAAACAATCAATCTAACAGGACACACCTGCGTAACAAGAAACGCCCGTCAGTTGCGTGTTCCAATATTTTTTGCTCACCTACAAATCAGGTGGCCTGACACAAAACGCGATATGTTCTTTGTCGTTTAACACGTCTACATATAAATACCAGGAAATAAAAGCTGAAATTTGTCTCCACCTCTGAATTCAGGACCAGCATCTGGAGCAGAACTAAGGTTCCATAAGTTCTTGACCACCTTCTCGATCTCTTGGCAGATGTTCTTGACCGTGTACCTCAGCAACAACGACCAGCATTTCACAGAGGTACCCATAACTCCGGAGACGGTGTGCCATGATGTGGTGGAGCTCTGCAAGGAACCAGGAGAGATGGACTGCCACTTATCTGAGATGTGGAGAGGATCTGGTAAGAGACACACACACACATTTATTCCCTTTGAAGAACAATCAGTGCACACAAGGCAGCTTTAAACAAATTTGAAAAAATTTTATTATTAGATATCGTTGTTTCCGTGAATAGAGAAATGTCCAAGTGATTTTGATGATTAACAACCGATATGTGTGTGTGTGTATATGTATATGTATATATATGTATATATGTGTGTGTGTGTGTGTGTATATATATATATATATATATATATATATATATATATATATATATATATATATATATACACACATATATACATATACACACGTGTGTGTGTGTGTGTGTGTGCCTGTGTGTGTATATAAACTGCATTTATTACGAAATCTAAACAAAGGCTATGTCCATGTTCTGTAAGTTCATTCTTCTATGTGTGTGACATTAGTTTGAATAACAAACTACTTAAACCAAATTGCTCCTAGAAGTCCCATGAGCTCTTATGTAAAGGAGAGAAAGCTCCAGGTGTCTGAGTGAAAGCAGTGCAGGGATTTGCACAGGGATTATTGGGAACAGTGTATTGTGTTCAGACTCTTGTTCAGCTCTCAAGCACTTGAGGGCTTGCTGTGGCCTGTTGCCATGGTTACATGTCTTCGAGCACGTTCCGTGTCTCTGAACGTTTCAGCTCGAGTACCTGGAAAGGCCTTGACACCTCTGCGTGTTTATCAGTGCAGCTGACATCACGGACAGGAAGTTTTTCTTCAAGTGTTACTAAATGATTGTGTATGTAGGGAGCTGAGCGTTCCTGCGCTCTAAGTAGTTTAGATTTTGAACAATAACATCCTTCCTGTTTGGCATCGAAACCGCCTCGAGTTAATGACTAACCGGTATGTGGATAAGTAGAAAGTGGAATGGCGGTCAGTCGAGCTGAAGCAGTTCTGCAGCATTCATGTGGATAGTCATCAGGTGTTTTTGTCGAAGAGAAAGCATTTCTCCGCTACTGAGTGTACAGTTATAGTAATGAATTCACAGCAGAAACAATACTCACTTTTAACTTAAACGTAGCCTAGGATTGTTCACTGATCCCAAATCCTTACACCTTTTAAACCGAATATACTTCCCTACATCCACACAGTCAGTCTATACATGTTCACACTCAGCTGTTCTAGCTTAAGGAAATTCGATTCATGAGATCTGTGTTTTTATGCCCTGGTTATGACCCTTCAGTATTACAGGTTGATTGAGAGTGGATTTTAGAGATACCCGATAACTAAGTTGGGCCGGTACCTGCCCATAACAGATTTAAACCCATTACTATCGGTTGATTAAATTGATACTGAATGAAAACATAACACTCAAAGTAAAATATTGCTGAACTTTATTACAAAAATAAACAGTACCAACTGTACCATGCAAATTTACTGTATTTTTTGTTAACTTAAATAAATAGATAAATATTAATAAAAAAAGCTGTTTCTGAGGTGTGCCTCCCATGCTGTGAAGGCCGCCTGCCCATCTGCTAGAGCGTCGGACTTCTCCAAGCCTGAGTTTGTGTCATAGATCTCAGTGAGCCTGGACAGGTACTGTGATACGGTCTCTGAATCTTGCTGCTTGCACTTTGGTTTTTTTGTCATGTCCATTCGCACAGGAAAGGTGTTCGTCAGCCTTTGCTGGAGCACTGTGATTTGTGCTCTGTACCTTGCGTTGACTTCATCTTCCCACTGTGGGCTGATCAGGCAGATATCATCCCCTGGGAATTCACGTGAAACCTTGACCCAGTCCGTGCCAAGTTTCGCCATGAGCAGTCGTCGTAGTTCATGAGTGGTGGGTCTGAATTCTTTGCAGAATATCTGAAGTTCATCCCCAAACTTTCATCCTCCTACTTCGTGGAGCGCCGGCAGATGAGTCATGCTGCTCCTGATGTCTTCCAATGTCTAGGGTCTCTGAACTAGCATAGGGCCTCCTTCTCTGGCCACTTCTTGTATTGGGGCATTTACCATGGCGTGCACTGTCCCTTCTCTGTCCAATTTTGTTGGTCTGAAGCCCTCAGGCAGCAATGTTGTTGGTCCCTTCACTTGGGATCTCATGTGTAACGCCACCGGTGAAGATTGGACGGCTAGAGCATAATTCGGTGGGGGTTGGTGGCTCAGTTCTGACAGGTTCGGATAGAGTGGCGTAGGCTGGGCCGTTTCATCATGAGGAGGTGCCTCTGAAACTGCAGGTTCCTCCCTCCCTACTGGCTGTGGGCGTCGTGGTGGGGCGGAGTCCAGGTCGGGATCGGCTTTCTGCAATTTAGCACACTGAGAAACAGATGAAGGCCCTGCCTGACATTTTTTCTCTCTCTTATGTGCCTCGCTCTTCCATTCAGCAAATGCCTTCCAGTCAGCCAAAAACTGAGCTTCGCTCCTTGTTTTAGGGGTCTCTCTCTCTCTCTCTCTCTCTCTCTCTCTCTCTCTCTCTCTCCTTTGTATCTAAATTAAGTTTCAGTTGTTCTAACTGTCTGAGAATAAAACTACCTTTTTCAGGAAAAGCACATTCTTTAACCCATACATCATATTGGTTCAAACATTCTTCCCTTAATTCATATGCATAAATGTGATCTTAGGATCAACATATGAGCACCCTGTACATACCATAGCATGTGTCACAGGATGTGCTTTGCTACATGTTTTCCCCATATTTTTTTTTTCTTTTTACACCTTCTATAACTTTCAAAGTTTTAATCAATTTAACATGCTGTGAAAATCAAGTGAATATGCATACCCGTGCACAGACAGAAAAGGTTCAAAATGTGTGCCAAATCTCTAGATATTCAATTAATCATATAACTTATAGGTTCAATAGAGCAAACCTTAAAAATGCAGAAGAGTTTACCTGTGAGGGCGAGTCCACATACAGCAATTTGGTAGGACTTAGTTGTCTCTTCCCTTCTTTTTTTAAAATAAAAAATTATTATTATTATTTAATTTTTTTTATCTCAGTAAAATTTACTTGTGTGTTAAATTTGCCATATGTATCATGTACCGCTGATATGTTGGAATGAGTCAATGGGACATGCCAATTGATAATAACCTGCTGCAAAAATACTGCGCCTCTTGCACTTCTTAATAAGTACTCTCTTTACTTATTTATTGCTCGAACCGGACTCTTTCCGTAAGCAAATATTTTGACCGTTATTATCTCTCTCTCTCTCTCTCTCTCTCTCTCTATATATATATATATATATATATATATATATATATATATATATATATATATATATATATATATATATATATATATATACACCCATCGGTATACATCTTAGTTTTGAAGCTGTGATCTAAGAAACACCAATATCTCTGCCATCGCAGAGGCAAAGTTCCTGGAACCTCTTATAAGAAATCGCTCCATGTAATGCTTCTTTCAATGTAATTCACGCATTTCTTATATCATTTACTCCCTTCCATACAGACAGCAATACCCCATGACAGCAATACACTATGACTTCATAAAATTCTAATTCTATATCATTGACTCCCTTCCACACAGACAGCAATACACAATGACTTCATAAAATTCTAATTCTAAATTCTTGGTGATTCCTACCAGTCAGTGGTAAGGCTGCATCGGACTTTCTCTCTGTTAACTGCCTGCCTATCTGTCTGTCTGTGTATTCATCGATCTGTATACGAGTTGCCTACCGGTCTACAAGACGTTACACATACGAGAGGTGTGTTTTCAAAGTAAGCATGAGTTCTGCTCAGCTGTTAGCTGCATTGAAAAAGCAAAGGACCATCTTTAGATGGAAATAAAGTTAATTACACACTTAAGCCTGAGTCTAAAATCAGTCCTAAACCATATGTTGAGATTCGTTAGTTTAAAATTAACACTGTGTACTATTTCTGTTCCACCACACACAGTTAAGACACATCGTAATAGTAGCCAAGCAGAAACATGATCTGATATAAATGGGAAATGCAGCATCCACGGTCGAGATTACTGTAGAGTGATCATAGACCACATGAAAAACCGTCCTACATCATGGGACACGTCATTATCCTAATTATTCTGATCAAACTGGGCAATGAAAATGCTCTGCACTGTGGGGAAAAACCACAAGAAAATTCATGTCACACTACGAGATAAACATGTAATGCTGCAAACAATATGAAGGAATCTGGGATCCTACAAATTTACTACTGTACACAGATTCACCCAACTGTGTTTGATATTCTACGCTGTCAGTTCTAGGCTTTTTGTTTAATACATTTAGTACAATTCTCCAGAATCCTCAAGTGAGTCAGAATATTGTGAAGGAGTGTCTCATCAGCAGTTCAGACCTTGCACCAGCAGTGTGTCAGCACTCAGTCACTGCTGTCCTTGCACGGTGAGGTTATTGGCGTGGGCTGACCCGTGTGTGTGTGTGTGTGCGCAGAGCGAGCTGTGGGCGAGGGCGAAAGGATGCTGGAGCTACTGCAGCGCTGGGGCTCACGCAGATCAGAGGTCCGCTTCTTCCTGCGCCACGAGAGAGTTCCCGGCCGCGAGCCAGGTGAGTTCAGCTCGATGAGTAGCAATGGAGCAAGGCATGCGAGTTTAGTACGATGATTAGTCAAGCACAAGACTAGTGAATTTAGCATATTGTGATCAAGGTACTTGAGCATGGTGAGATCAGAGTGATTTGTTTATCACGGCGTGTTTCGAGTGAGTGTAACGTGATGTCAGGTGAGTTTAGTGTGATTAGTTTATTGTAGTGTGATGTCAGGTGAGTTTAGTGTGATTAGTTTATTGTAGTGTGAGACCAGGTGAGTGTAGTGTGATGTCAGGTGAGTTTAGTGTGATTAGGTTATTGTAGTGTGAGACCAGGTGAGTTTAGTGTGGTTAGTTTATTGTGGTGTGATGTCAGGTGAGATTAGCGTGATTAGTTTCATAATGTGATTCAGGTGAGTTTAACTTTGATCAGTGTATGGTAACAGAGGTGTATCATAATAAGGATACTGTGATCCCAGCCAAGTGAATTTAGCACAGCTTTCTGATCTCAGCTGAAGTGGATAAGCGTGAGTGACTTGAAAGAAAGCTCCTAATAACTTTCCCCATCAAGGAAACGGATCAGTACCCAAATACCCTGAGCAGCTACAGCACTGCTTCTCATCCCAGGTCATTACGGAGAGGATTTCACTTGATTATGTGAAAAATTAAATGTGTGTTTTAAGTGTAGTTTTCGAGAACCAGGAGCTTCAAACCAGAGACTTGGCTTAGCTTAGCTTAATTTCCCTGAGAAATTATTGATTATTTTGTATAAATTGCATAAGTCCTGTTTTTTGGCAACACTCATTTGGCATAAAGTAGGTTGCATAATCTGTTCTCAGTCCCGCTCTAACCCCTTTTACCCTTCAATCTAAACGTGTGTGAAAGTAGCCTGTAAGCATTATATAAACGCCAATCTTGAACACTGGCCAGAGCATGATTGGACTTATTGGTCCTGTGACATTATTTCCCTCCATGACCAGTGACTGTGACTTCTTGTTCAGAGAACCATGCTAAATGTGTGGCTCATCGCCAGTCACAGGAACACACAGTGTCCTTTGTTCTAGCGAGGCCTGGTGCTAATTTTGAGTTGACTGTTTTTCTTACCTGCAGGTGACCCCTGCTTCAATCCATCCATCGAAAGTGGGTCTTTTCTTTTTTTTTTTTTCTTCTCTCTCTCCATTTCTTCACAGCCCATTGATCACATTTTTTTTTTGTCCTCGGTTTTTAACAGATGTGAGTGCGTTGTGTCAAATGACAGATAATTCACGTGTTAACGATGTTTTACAGGAAACGCCAGAGGCATGGAACAGAGGAGGAACGGTGTTAAAGGTCCCCCAGATAGAAGGATGGAGAACGGGGTGAGTCAATGAGCAAAATGGCTGTTTTTCTTCTAGCGAAATAATGAACTAGGTGACTTTTTTTTCTTTCTTTCTCCTCTAAGAAAGCTAGTATTTGTTGATGAAAGGAAACAACTTAAGCTGCATTTGTGAATCGCATTCCTGAAACTCGAGCTTGGTGAGAAGTGTGTTGTATGTGATGTGGGACGGATGTTGAGTTTTTTGCTGTTTTGCAGGTGGCTGCTCCACGCATGGACATGACTGTGGCTGAGCTGCAAGAGATGGCGACACGACAGCAGCAACAAATCGATGCTCAGCAGCAGCTGCTGGCCTCTAAGGTAGATGAAGCTTGGAGGTGTGGGATAAGGTAGTGAGAGATAAAAAACCTGTAATGACATTTGGAGGTAATGGACAAATGGTATGCACGTAAAGTGTTTTCTTGATCTGATTCCAGCATTCTTGTTTATTATATAAGAAGCAGATATTTTCTGTCCAGTAAGTGTATTTATAACGCTCGACCGTTGACCCTTTCTTGTCTTGGCATACAGGAGCAGCGCCTGCGCTACCTGAAGCAGCAAGATCAGATGAAGCACCAGCAGGCTTCTGAACAGGAGAAGTTACAGCGCCTCAGGGAGAACGTGGAGAAGCAGGAGGCTCGACTCAAGAAAGTGCGCGCTCTCAAGGGTCAGGTGGAGCAGAAGCGCCTCAGCAACGGAAAACTGGGTGAGCGTTGCATGATATCGTATTGTTATACTGTAAATTGCTCCACGTTTTTAGTCCAGGGACGTCTGACGTGTGTTTGCCTGTTTGTAGTGGAGGAGATCGAGCAGATGAACAATCTCTTCCAGCAGAAGCAGCGCGAGCTTGTAGTGGCAGTGTCGAAAGTTGAGGAGCTCAGCAGGCAGCTGGAGATGCTGAAGAACGGCAAGATGGACGCTCTACACGATAATCAAAGTGCCGTGGCTGAGCTCGATCGTCTCTACAGAGAGCTACAGGTGTGGAACTTAAATGTCAGTCAGCGTCAGTCTCCAGTTTAATCATCTCTAATAGTACAACTTGGATGCAGCAGGTTCTTGCAGTACTTGAGCAACAAAAGCTTATGTTCTCAGTTAAAGGTTTTATAAACTGTCAGTGACGATCACCGTGAGTGATTTCTGTGGTTTTAAAATAGATGTATTTCCTTCTCCCAATCAGCTAAGGAACAACATGAACCAGGAGCAGAACTCGAAGCTGCAGCAGCAGAGGGACAACTTGAACAAGAAGAACCAGGAGGTGGTCGCCATGGACAAGCGGGTCAACGAGCTCCGTGATCGCCTGTGGAAGAAGAAAGCAGCGCTGCAGCAGAAAGAGAATCTTCCGGTGAGTACTAACATGATCACGCTCCTCTTACACAGACAAAATAATAATTGGGCTAAAATCAAGGTCACGATTATATCAGCAGTGAGGCTGAGGGCACTCTCGGTGACTCATACAGCCACAAATTGTAGCAGATAGTTTTGTACAGGGACTCCACTGCACTACAACGTCACTAAATGTGCTGCTCTTCTTGTTCTGTTTTGTAATTCGGCCATAACACATTAAGCCAGCAGTCTGAGTTGATGTTTGATTGGCTGTGTCATAATCTCTGTCGAGAGATTAGTTATATTACCTCATGAGGGACCAGTACATCTCTCCTCTCCTATTATTATTATTATTATTATTATGATTGAGAGATAAAAACTCCATGTTGTCAGTGAGGCTTTATCACTAGACGTCGTCTAGATTGTAATATTAAAAATGTGTAGATTTTTATTTTTTTGTCAATACTGCAGCCATGGCAAACACATGGTATCATACAAGATGACTTGTTTTACAGTGAGGGAGAAAAGTATTTGATCCCCTGCTGATTTTGTACGTTTGCCCACTGACAAAGAAATGATCAGTCTATAATTTTAATGGTATATTTATTTGAACAGTGAGAGACAGAATAACAACAAGAAAATCCAGAAAAACGCATGTCAAAAATGTTATAAATTGATTTGCATTTTAATGAGGGAAATAAGTATTTGACCCCCTCTCAATCAGAGAGATTTCTGGCTCCCAGGTGTCTTTTATACAGGTAACGAGCTGAGATTAGGAGCACACTCTTAAAGAGAGTGCTCCTAATCTCAGCTTGTTACCTGTATAAAAGACGCCTGTCCACAGAAGCAATCAATCAATCAGATTCCAATCTCTCCACCATGGCCAAGACCAAAGAGCTCTCCAAGGATGTCAGGGACCAGATTGTAGACCTACACAAGTCTGGAATGGGCTACAAGACCATTTCCAAGCAGCTTGGTGAGAAGGTGACAACAGTTGGTGCGATTATTCGCAAATGGAAGAAACACAAAAGAACTGTCAATCTCCCTCAGCCTGGGGCCCCATGCAAGATCTCATGATCATGAGAACAGTGAGGAATCTGCCCAGAACTACACGGGAGGATCTTGTCAATGATCTCAAGGCAGCTGGGACCATAGTCACCAAGAAAACAATTGGTAACACACTATGCCGTGAAGGACTGAAATCCTGCAGTGCCCGCAAGGACCCCCTGCTCAAGAAAGCACATATACATGCCCGTCTGAAGTTTGCCAATGAACATCTGAATGATTCAGAGGACAACTGGGTGAAAGTGTTGTGGTCAGATGAGACCAAAATGGAGCTCTTTGGCATCAACTCAACTCGCTGTGTTTGGAGGAGGAGGAATGCTGCGTATGACCCCAAGAACACCATCCCCACCGTCAAACGTGGAGGTGGAAACATTATGCTTTGGGGGTGTTTTTCTGCTAAGGGGACAGGACAACTTCGCCGCATCAAAGGGACGATGGACGGGGCCATGTACCGTCAAATCTTGGGTGAGAACCTCCTTCCCTCAACCAGGGCATTGAAAATGGGTCGTGGATGGGTATTCCAGCATGACAATGACCCAAAACACACGGCCAAGGCAACAAAGGAGTGGCTCAAGAAGAAGCACATTAAGGTCCTGGAGTGGCCTAGCCAGTCTCCAGACCTTAATCCCATAGAAAATCTGTGGAGGGAGCTGAAGGTTCGAGTTGCCAAACGTCAGCCTCGAAACCTTAATGACTTGGAGAAGATCTGCAAAGAGGAGTGGGACAAAATCCCTCCTGAGATGTGTGCAAACCTGGTGGCCAACTACAAGAAATGTCTGACCTCTGTGATTGCCAACAAGGGTTTTGCCACCAAGTACTAAGTCATGTTTTGCAGAGGGGTCAAATACATATTTCCCTCATGAAAATGCAAATCAATTTATAACATTTTTGACATGCGTTTTTCTGGATTTTTTTTGTTGTTATTCTGTCTCTCACTGTTCAAATAAATCTACCATTAAAATTATAGACTGATCATTTCTTTGTCAGTGGGCAAATGTACAAAATCAGCAGGGGATCAAATACTTTTTTCCCTCAGTGTAGCTATCTACAAGGAACAATGGGATGTTTCATTTTGTTATTAGTGATGTGAATACCTGGTGAACTGTTTGAGATGGCAGCATTAGGGTACTGGTCCCTATTCAGTTATTCGTTATGTGTAATGTCCGCTTGAGTCTCGGGAACGAGTGGAAGTGGTTGGCCGGAACATTCAGGGGACCAAAGAGTGATGATACATTTCCAACATTAGGTACTTGAGCTTTGCAGATGAAGTCAGCTTTACACCAGCAGCGCACTGACACTGCCCGAGTGACACATCGGACCCACTCCTATTTTCATTCGACGCTGCAGTCTGTTCTCATGCGGTGCATCTATTTCTGTGTTCATTCCCTGTCGGCTCTTAAGCGCACAAGGCCATCCTCTGTGGAGATATGATATGATGCGATACGATAGGATGAGGAGATTGAAGAGTTGACAGGAGGCGAGACACGCGGGCCGATTAGCTGATCGTCTGCGTCATCTCATGACACGTCAGATGTCAGCCTAGGACATGTTTAGTAAATACAGTGTGCATATATCTGCACTGTCAGTCAGATTATTATAAACATGCACTCTGTGGCTGGTATACATCTCTAGTTTGAGTTTTAACCCAGGTCACAGCGCGCGCGCGCACACACGGCTTCAGCAGGGCTACAGGCTGAAATATCATGCTGGCATTGAGTAAAACTATTTCTGTTAACTGAATATCTGTTCGTGAACTTGTACGGGTGTTCAAATATTACAATTATCATCTAGATCTAATTAATTTTTTCCCCCCTCCTATACCTACCAGTTTATTGATGGAGGGGATAATGTTATTCCAAAACTTGCAGTACAGTTCAGCTCAAACCCTCAGGTTATCAATGAGCTTCACAAAGTGCCCTCTGGTGGATAAAAAAAAATAGCATAAAGACATTTTCTCCCATGTTTTAAATGTTATCCTGATGTTCTTGACTCTATGTTTTCAACACAATGATTTGACCTTTTTATTTCCTGTGGTGTTTTGGTGGTGTTTGTGGTGCCATGTGCAATTCTGCAACAAGGACTTTTACTAATCCACCCATTTCCTGCCTCTGATTCCTAAAGGCTCGAAATGGAGAGCTTGCGCACCATCCCTCAAGATTCTTCCAAGCACTGAAACTCTGTCCTTTTGTGAAAGTCGTTCTTCTTTTCTACGAAAACACAAAGAAGGTCTAGGTCACCGACCCTCTTCCTTGAGAGCTACCTTTCCTGCAGGTTTCAGCTCCAGCCGAAATCTGACACACCTGTTTTAGATGATCCAGAACTTCTTACTATAATGATTAGATGCTCAGATGGACACCATTATGGTTGGAGCTGAAGTCTTCAGGAAGGTAGATCTCCAGGAACAGGGCTGGTGACCACTTGTCTAGGTTGATTTTTATTTATTTTTTCAACAAACCCATGCTTGGTGTTAGCACAGCTCTGCACAGAATATTAACGAAACTAACACAAAGAGATGACGTTTGAGTCTTTCCTCACTGCCAAGAAATGTCGGTGACGCTACCAGGCACGCATGCTGCCCCAGGATTCAGTGGGCTCTTTGAGTGGGATTTTTTTTTTCTTTTTTTCTTTTAATTCTCAATCCTGGCAGACTAAAACATTTTTCACTCTCATCCTGGTGCTTTGATGAACGGGATCGTCTTCCTCTAACAAGACAACAGTGTACTCCACTTTTGAATGTGCTGAAGTTGTTTTGTTCTTGTTTCCCTTAAGAATGGCTTCCCCGTTAAGGAAAAGGCTTCAAAAGATACCCAACCCAAGGTAAAACTACTATTTTGGACATTGTTAGTCGGTTCATCCATGCAAGTCATCTTCATTTGGTAGCGGATTTATGGGATCCTTTAATTTAGCCCCCCCCTTTTTTTTTTACTTTTTTTTTATTTTTTATAAAAAGTCACTGCTTGACTTAAGTGCCATTCCTTTTCAGTTTGGGGAACACTTGCATTTTGTTTTGTCAAAGGATGAAACATGCAGTACTTAAGGCGTCCGAAGTATTCGTCTGTATTTCCCTTAAAGCACTTCTTTGCATTAATAATCAGTTCATCTATTAAATGTAAAGCTATTAGTGGTATTTTCCTGCAGCTGTAATGCCAAAGACAGTACATCAAGATGATGATGATGTTGATAATTTATTAATAAGATCTAGTGATGTGAATAAAAAGGAGCTATTATGGAAGTGAAAAGTGAATATCAATTCTTTTTACCATTTATGCTTGTACAGTTGGGGTCATAAGTTTACATACACCTTGCAGAATCTGCAGGATGTTAATAATTAAAATAATAATCATTTTTAATTATTAACATTTTGCCGATTCTGCAGGGTTGTATGTAAACTTATGACCTCAACTTTTAAAATGTCTCATATGAATTCATAACACATTTGCACTCAATTATTTCCTTTCTGTTTGTAATGTTTCACTTATTTTCTTAATTGTCATTCTGTTTATTTTTTGTATTTTATTTTGTCACGGTGTTGTTGATGTTATTGTGGCTTTCAGTTTCACTTAATTTAATGTGTATAATTATTCTGTCATGAGTGCTTGGTTTGTAATATGTGTGAGTGTTAAGCGAGGATAAAATGGGATTAAAAAGTCTTGAATTATTGTTGCCCTTTTCTCTCTCTCTCTCTCACTCTCTCTCTCTCTCTTTGTCCAGGTGTCTTCTGACGGCCAGCCCCCCCAGTCAGGGGGTCAGTCTCGCGTGGCTGCAGTGGGGCCGTACATCCAGTCATCCACCATGCCACGCGGCCCAGCCAGACACGACCTGCTGAAGCCCACCTACCCTGACGGCACGGCCACACTGCCACCTCAGGACAGGAGCATGGTGTCCGCTCCAGCCAAACCTGGCACAGGTACAGCACACAAAGTCCACATTGCACTCGCAGGCACCGAGAGCATTTCACCAGCTCGTGTCCTTTACCTTACGAAGGGCAATAGCTGTGTGAAAATGAGTATCGCTCTGAGCAATGCCACCTCTGTTTGCTTATAGTTTAACAACACTTAATCAGAAACATGGAAATCTCTGTCTGTCTCCTGTGACTTTGAGGTTTAGTTTGCATTTGCCACAGGAGAGGGGAGTTCTGGGACGGTTTCTGTAACACAGCTGCAGTGCGCCTCTGATGTCACTCTCAGCTCAGAAGGTAGCCACCATTGGTCATTAGTGTGCTGTGATGCAGTGAGCCGTCTCTGATTGACTCCTCCCTCTCGTACTGTCGAGCACGTTAGATCACCTCGAGCAACCTGGAGGGGTGAAGATTAGCGTGCGTTAATAACGAGCACCATTTGAATTTCTATTTTCTTTTACTACGAATCCAAACGTCTGGCCCCAGTGATTTGATTGAGCTAGTTCTGTGGGACCTGATATCCTGATATATAATTTGTTTTGTGTTTAGTATACGACGTCGTTAAGGTTAAATATCGTTGGGGTAATAATTTTTCTGCTAGAGAGTGGTCAAAGTATGATTTTTATTTTTATTGCAGTAGTTTTGCTGCTTTCTTTTAGGAGATGAAAATCCATGTTGGTAAAGTTAAAAAAAAAAAAAAACAGAACTGAAGACTGCAGTACTTTTAGTATCCGTATATGAAGAGAATATTAAGAGAATCTGTCCTTCCTGTCATGTTGTTCTGTCCTGCTGTTCTGTCCTGCATCAGCAGGAGTTAAAGTTTATCTCGAGTCTGCTTTGTGAATATACAGTGTGGTGGAAAGTTGAATGTACTCGGTTCCCTGCCAGGCCGATTTGTCTCCTAAAGCCAGCGCTGTGCTCGTGTCTGTGGTTTATTAGTGCGACCTTTTTTTTTTTTTCTTCTTCTTTTTTTTTTTCTAGTGGATTTCCAATTCGTGCTGTTTTCAGTTCTGTTTGTATTGTTTGCATTTTTTTATTTTTTAGAAGAAACATTCTTGCTTAAACCGCCGAAAGAACTGCGGGCCAAGAGAAAAGTTACACAGATGTTTTGCAGTGTTGGCTGTTCATGTGCATGAAGAAAGAGTAGTGTGTGAGAGTTTAGGTGTGATGAAACTCACGACTCTCTGAATAATGATCCTTTATTGTTTTTAAGGTTTGAAACCACACAGCTATATAAAAGACTCTCTGAGAACAGCATGTCCGCTTTTCTTTTCTGTACACTCGCCATCCGGTCGGAATCTACAAACACATTATCAGCAGCTGCTTAATTAAAGCTGACTCTGGGGCGGCCTTTGATTAATTCTTGGCTTATCTGGGAAATTGTTGCAGGAAGTGAATCCTGTGCAGTGCTGAGAACCCACTGCTGGTTGTTCCATAATATCAAATAATTAAAAGTATTATTAATTGTGTAATAAATGTAGTGACTTGTCGTTCTTCAGGACTGCAGTCATCAAAGGTGCTTAAAGTGTCTGACTGGAGCTCACCTACCACAGACTCCAACACCAGCCATGTCCAGTCCACTTCACCCCAGCTGCCAAGCCAAGTACCCGCAGAGCAAGGTGACCACACTCACTATTTAATAACATTGAATAAAATGCAGCTATTATTGTTTCTCTCGGTGGAAGAGCAGACTGCATTACTCTGCATTAAAGCTTCAATGCCAGCTTATAATTTCAGAGTTTATTTTGTTGAAATGAGCACCGGCGTCGGTGGTTTAGACATAAATCGTTCACCTCATTCAAATGAATCTAAACAAAACAAATCTGAAAAAAGTATTATTTTAAGGTTTATATTTGTCTAGTTCAGACAAGGCATTTCAAGTCAGACATGACCGAGCAGCTCCACCGATTCTAGCCATGACCCGAATGCTAAGAAGTGTCCTTTTCTCCTGCCCCTTTCTCCCTGCAGCTCCGGGTGACACAGACGTGTTGAAAAGAGGACAGCAGGACCGGAAGGCGCGCCCCATCTCCATGTTCGAATCCACCGAGCCGCCCACGGCCTCCTTGCGCAAGAACCAGAGCAGCGAGGACCTTGCGAGAGAGGTTAGCAGAGTGTGGAAAGTTCAACGCAAGCTCAGTAGACAACCGGTTTGCAGAACAGACTTTGTTATTAACATTCTTTTTATATGTTAATATATTTAACTAAAACTGTTTCTGTCTAATAAACTTTATCAAGTAAACAGTCGTGCCCTAATGGCTAAAAATGTTATGAAAATCTCGAGTAGGAATGTCAGAGCTTCTATAACAATCATATTTTTGTTTCTGAACTGCATGTTTTTCCCCTTGTGTGCAGAATGCTGCAAAAAACCCGGTTAAAGTTCCGCCTCCTGTGCCAAGCAAACCCCGACAGGTCAATCTGCCTTTCCCAGGCGCGGGCACCTTCCCAGGAAAGGGCAAAGCGAGCAGCCAGCAGCAACGTACGCCTCTTCCACCGGCTCAGAGTAACACACTTCCCCTACCTTCCAAGCAGGAAACTCCACCGGCTGCCACTGTACGACCTTTCACCCCAGAGCCTAAGGAGCCACCTATGCAGAAACCTCAGACAGTGGCAGCCAGCTCCATCTACTCCATGTATACAAAGCAGTCAATAACAGGCAAAGGCTTACAGCAGGGGGTGCAGGGAGTACTGAACCGTTCCCAGAACCGCTCCAACTTTGTTAGCAGTGAGTGAGACTTTAAGTGCAATACTGTTTGAGTTGTTTTAAAGAATACAGTTTAAAAGGAATTTTTTTATTCTTTCTCTTTAGTGTATGGTAAGCCTGTGATCACCGCAGGCCAGCAATCCCAGTCACCACAGATGGACAACCCCTACATGGAGCGTCCTAACGTCTCTGAAACAGACGCCGACCAAGGCACCAACAGCACTCCAGCACCCGAGAACCAAGAGACGGAACGTATCCCGCGGCCACTGAGCCCCACCAAGCTGCTGCCCTTCATCTCCAACCCCTACCGCAACCAGAGCGACATGGACCTGGAGGCGCTACGCAAGAAGCTCGTCAATGCCCCGAGGCCCCTTAAGAAGCGCAGCTCCATCACTGAACCCGAGGGTCCTGCTGGTCCCAACATCCAGAAACTCCTCTACCAGAAAACCACATTGGCTGCAATGGAAACCACAATCAATCCTCCTAGACCTGCAGAGGACGAGAAAGCACCGCCTGATCCCATCAACACCGAACAGTCGGAATCCGAATCTGCCGAACAACCGCTTGCTGACCCGCTGCCACCGATACATGTTCTGAAAATCGATGGTGAGGACTTCATCCCTCCACCACCGCCACCTCACCCTGCTCCTCGCCCTGAAGACGCACTTTTAATCCCACCACCTCCTCCTCCTGTGCCGGAGGTCGAAGAGCCGCTCCCGTTACCTGCAGAGAGCTATGTGGAGGAGTTCCCTCCATATCCTCCTCCTCCTTATCCAAGCGGTGCCGAGCAGGAAGCTCTGGGGGATGACACGTTAAACATGAAGCCGCCAGAGGTCATGGGACAGGTGCCTCTACCACCAGTGAGTATCAGAATGCTGTGTGTGTGTGTGTGTGTGTGTGTGTGCGTTTGTGCGCGCGCTTTAATCAGCAGTGGGTGTTGGTTCTGGGTTTTGCTTTCAACTGAGGTGAGCGGTACATCAAATCCAGTCCATGTTAAAAATAAATAATAATGATAAGAAGAAGAAGCCGATGCCTTGATGAAACAGAGGCTGTATATGCCACCTTGGAATCCGAATCAGATTTTTAAAATTATTTTCTAAGCTAACATCCCTGCTAATTGTGTCTTACTTTTTACCATAATATATCCCTTCATGTGCATCAGTAGTGAGTCATTCAGTGTGTTTTTATGGTGTCATCGGCTATGATTGAACTGACACTCATTCATTAGTGAAATGATTAAAAGAAAAATCTATCCATCGTTTCCAGCAAGAATTGACGGACGAGTTTAGCAACCAAGTCTTAAAACAAGTCCTGATTCATTTATTACAGCAAATATATGGCTATGACATGGTCATGTAAAGATTTAACATTTACTACACACCACATGATTTCCCTTTTGGCCTCCTTGTTAGTGAAGGCGACCAGCCTTACCCTGAGCTACTGAACTAATCCCAATAACAATATACAGTCCGTTTTGTTCAAAAATAGAGAGCGTTCTATTTATTGCCCTTTAATCAGGTACACTTGTGCTGAATTTGCGTCAGCGGCCCTATTCATTCAAATAAAGCACTTTATCCATGCGCAAACACATGAACTCTTAAGAGGTCCATTCTGCCATAAAAGCTCCTTTAATACTCTTAAATTTAAGATGAGGCTTGTGTAGCTGAAATAAATCACACGACCTTTTTCTTCCTAACGAGCCATACTCGAGAAAATCCTGAAAGAGTTCTTTATTCGAGGAGAAAAAGCACTATAAATCGGCTTGTGTAATCTTATTAAAGTGAGATTTCGGCCTCCGTGGATTTTGTCCTAGGGATGCAGGAGCAAAAAAAAAAAAAGAGGTTAACCTCACCGAGCACAAAGTGAACATTTTCTTCCAGTGTGTCAGGCAGTGTGGAGTGCTGAATATCAGTTAAACCACGCATCTGCTTTTCTCAGGGGAAAAGGACGAATTTGCGCAAGGTTGGATCGGAGCGCATAAGCCACAGCATGAGGGTGAAATTCAACCCCTTGGCTTTGCTTCTAGACTCTTCTCTGGAGGGAGAGTATGATCTGGTGCAGAGAATCATCTATGAGGTTCGTTATTGTCTTTTTTTCTTGCTATATTTGTTTACTTTAATGTCATTTAAATTAGGGCTGGGTATTGCAACCAATTTGGCCTTTCGATTATTATTTATATGATTTCAATTCGATTTCGATTCAGTATCAATTAGTTATCAATATTTCATTAAAAATGTTAGTTTTGCAGACATGGAATCCATGTTTTAATATAAATGCTGGTAATTAAAACCCTCCTACTTGGCTATATTACTGAAATCGACATTTGCATTAACAATAGGACCCACACAATTGTTTAATTATGTTTTTATTTTTATTTTGAGTAACAAACGTAAGAAGAAATCATAAATATGTGCATACGATGCACACAAGGTAAGCACTAACTGAAAGATTCAAAACATACAAGATGGCGACATCTTCAGGACGAGAGGCAAACTACAGATAATACTCAGGTCCTCTAAAAGTAAAGTAAACCGTGCATTAAGAATGGATTTGGGAATTTCCAGAATCGATATCTTTTCGTTAAACTGAAAATCGATTAAAATCTGAGAATCTATATATTTTTATTTCCCTTGCCCTAATTTAAATAACCTTGTGCACTTGTTTATTACTCCTAAAGATGCATCACAGCATACTAGTGTGCAAAATTCTGCAGTGTTTTTACATCTTAGTGAGGTAGATTTTAATCTTTTGTTGTTGTTTTTGCTATTTTCAGTTGCTGAATAGTTTCATATATGAGGCTATTTTGTTATTCTATAGAAGTTAATATAAGTTGTTGTTTTTGAATCATGAAGGTTGAGGACCCCAGTCAGCCTAATGATGAAGGGATCACGGCTCTACACAACGCCGTCTGTGCCGGACACACAGAGATCGTCAAATTCCTCGTACAGTTTGGAGTTAATGTCAACGCTGCCGACAGCGACGGCTGGTGAGTTAGAAATCCCAGATCAGGACGTCTGTGCATCTGTAACGTTTTCGCTCTACAACGTAGTTACGATGGAGATCTGTATAAATGAATGCCCTCTCTATGAATGTTTGTGCACCAGGACTCCGCTGCACTGCGCCGCCTCCTGTAATAACGTGCAGGTGTGTAAGTTCCTCGTGGAGTCCGGCGCGGCCGTGTTTGCCGCCACGTACAGCGACATGCAGACGGCTGCAGATAAGTGTGAGGAGATGGAGGAGGGCTACACCCAGTGCTCGCAGTTCCTCTATGGTGTGTATGCTCATTTCACTGCATAACCAGTCAGATCTTTATTCCTGTCAGTTTGTTAGTCTTGGTATTGACTGTTGCTGCTACTATGGCAGTACGGCTATGTTTAGGATACACACCGTAATGATTTGTGAATCTGTTTCCAACCCTGTGCTGTGTTAATTTCCACAGGAGTACAGGAGAAAATGGGCATCATGAACCGGGGCGTGGTATACGCACTGTGGGACTACACGAGCGAAGAAGATGACGAGCTGCAGTTCAGAGAGGGAGACTGCATGACTGTGGTGAGGAGAGAGGACGAGGACGAGATCGAGTGGTGGTGGGCACGCATGGGCGACAAAGAGGGCTACATTCCCAGGAACCTACTCGGGGTAAATATCCAAACACAACAGTGTTTATGGTAAAAAAATACACAGAAACCCTTCTGCTGATTGCAGGCGTGTGCGCACAAGATCCCAGACACTGATAGCAACGTTATGTTCATTTTAATGAAGACAATAAAATATTCAGGTTATTCAAAGCTGCAAGTAACAAAGCGAAAGAACATCATTGTCACTCTCAGGTTAGGATGACCTGAACATTTTGGTAATGTAAATGAGATTACTTTAATTGCATTTCTCTTAGTAATTGTTCTTACCTCGCCCGTGTCTGACGTCACTAATAACAATAGCTCTGTTCTGTTCTTTGTGCTCTGGAGTGACCAAAAAGCACAAACATGGCCATTCAAATATCAATGGATAATGTGTGGAAATACATTTGTGCCGTAAGTATTGAACAAACGAACAGAAGTATATGACGAGAGAAGAAGAAAAACACTCTGGAACTGAAAACCGAAAACATAAACAGCATTCGGTTTTCTAAGCTTTGTTTTTCGCTGATCATGATTTATGATTGTCTCGCTAGAGTTTTTGTTTACGCTTTCAAACTTTTTCATTTACACGCCGCATGTTTTCGTTCACCATTCTGGCACCAGCCTCGAGTGTGGGCGGGGCTTAACAGCGATTTACTCTCATTGGCTAGTGAGATTTGGATGGACAGCTTCCTGACCTGTAAGTAGAGACTTCAGTGGTGTGGATTTTGGAGAGCGTTCTGGGTGCAGTTCTCTGTATAGTTCTAGTGTTTGTACTTTGTAGTGGAAATGACCTACTTACTCAGTCAGTGTATTAGTTTGTAATTAATATTTGAGGTCTGGGTAATCTCATGCGACTAGATTTTCGATATGAGCTCTCCCGAGCCGCACAGAGCTTCATCGTCATCATCTCGTCATCATTCTCCTCCTCAACTGGACACTCGAGCTGTCAATCCAAATCATACAGAAAACTGTTCACAAAGAATGATGTTTATTTGAAGACCATGTTAGTTTTTTGCCACAGAGTTCCCTGTTTTCAGTTCCAGAGAGTTTTTCTTCTATATGTATGTTTGTTTGTTTCTTGAAAAGTTACATTTAATACTTCTGGTACAAATGTAATCCCATAAACGTGGTTAAATATGGAACATGTTTACGGTCCCCTCCGAAACTACTGGCACGACAAGGCCAATTCCTTTGTTTGTGCTGTACACCAAGTCTGTTGTGTCTGATACATGTGCTGTGTTCTATGTCGTTTAACACGTCTACGTGTAAATACCAGGAAATAAAAGCTGAAATTCTAAACTCTCTTCTCATGTTCATCTTTTGATCTCAAACCCAAATGTCTTCAGTCTACAGCAAAAAAAAACAAACGAATTGACCTTGTTGTTCCAGTAGTTTTGGACGGGACCGTGAATGTTGGTTAGAGAATATTTCTGCTGTTTCTCAGTAACCGAGGTTTTCTGTTCGTTTTTCTCAACAGTTGTATCCAAGAATAAAGCCACGACAGAGGAGCTTGGCTTAAAACGCCCATAAACAGAGGAGACAAGAATCTGTAGGACATCTGTGGGAAATGTACTAACACACACACACACACCACACACACACACCACAGACACTGGTCCAAGACTCTAAATCAAATGAAGAGACCAAAACATGAAGGAATTTTTTTTTGAAGAACAAATGGAGAACTGGACCTTTCCCAGCAGATGCTGCACTTTTCTATTCTATGGTTTCATGTTTTCTTCATGCTGTCGCGAGTAGATAAACATCTTTGTGTTCTTGTGAAATTCGCCTCTGGAATACAACTGAATCGTACTCTTTCATTTCACTACAACATCGCAGCGCAGATATCTGCTGGAGCCTCGTCTGTTACGTGTCATTTTTATATACAGAGAGCTCATGTAGTCCTGTTCATTTACCAAATCATGGGTCAACTTGGTAAATGCAGTAGACTGTGGATAAGCTTTGTTTTTTTGTTTTTTGAAATTTACAGTATAGTTACTGAAAAAGATCTCCAAATCACTTTAGATTTGAGCTCACACTATTTTCTGCATTAAAGACTCCACTGAAGCTCTTAAACTTTTGCTAATTAGAGCTTTGAGGCGAGTGCTATTACCGCAAGTCAGTATTTGTTTTGGCCTTTTTTTTTATACAACATTAAATGACTTGACTGTTTAAGTAAATGTGTCCTATTTGTTCTTATGACAAAATAATGAATTGTGTCCATTCTGCAAAAATCCTCTTTAGTAACATGTAATCACGTATTTTTGTTCTTTGTGTTAAGAAAACATTGGCGTTGGATTACTTGTTTGATGGTGATGCAACAGTTGTTGGTTTTTTTTTTTTTTCTTCTCTTTTTCTTATTGTCTAAAAAGTGTTTAGTATATCCATTTTGCATATCTTTTTTTTTTTTATTCGAGCCTTCTACATTGTCAAAGCAACTGTATTTATTGTGTTTAATTTCTCATCTCCACGTCATGATCTGTAACCTCAGTCAATTACAGTACTTTTGAATATGACACCTTTGTGTTCTCTTGATTATCTAGAAATCATTTTAAAGACAGTGATTTTTTCTTCTGTTTTTGTGTGTATCTTGTACTAAATTGTTTCAGAAATTAAAACATAATCTAAGATAAAAGGAAGGCAGCCTGAGTAAACACACACACTACAGTTTTTAAATGATAATGTGTATTTATTGAAGTAAAAAGGTTATCTAATACCCATCTGGGCCTGTGTGAAAATGTATTTGCCCCCATAGTTACTAATTGGGGGTTCAGCTGGACTAGGCACAACCAGGCCTGATTACTGCAAACTCTGTTCAAACACATCAACACTTAAATAGAACGTTTTCAACAGCATGAAGTTGGTTAAAAGATCTTACCCAGTAACACACTATGCCAAAGTTGAAGGAAATTCCAGAAATGATGAAGGTGATTGAAATATGGGAAGGGTTTCAAAGCTATTTCAAAGGCTATGGGACTCCAGAGAATCACAGTGAGTCATTATCTCCAAATGGAAAAACTCAGCACAGTAGTGAACCTTATCAGAAGTGGCCGACCTTCCAAAATTCTTCCAAGAGCACGGTGACTACTCATCCAGGAAGTCACAAAAGACCCAAGGACAGCATCATTGTCCCAAAGCAGCACAGAAATATATCGATTCTGATATATATTTACAGAGATATTTAAATTCAGGATATAGATTTTAAACTAGAAAGGAAAAACTCCCTTAAAAATCAGTAAAGGTCACTATTCATGACTCCACTATCAGAAAGACACCAGGCAAAAATGGCTTTTATGGAAGAGTGGCGAGGTGAAAACCACTGCTAACCCAGAAGATAATTAAGGCTCATCTGAATTTTGCCAAAACACACCCTTGATGATCCTCAATCCTTTTAGGAGAATGTTCTGTGGACTGATGAGTCAGAAGTGAAACTGTTTGGAAGATGGGTGCCGTTACATCTGTACAGTAATTGCGGGAAACATGAATTCTGCTCTACCAGAAAATCCTAAAGGAGAATGTCTGGTCTTCAGTCTGTAAATTGAAACTCAAGCGCAACTAGATTATGCAGCAAGACAATGATCCAAAGCATAGGAATAAATCCACCTCTGAATGAGTAAAAAAAAAAAAAAAAAGCTACATTTATATTTTGGAGAGGCCTAGTCAGAGTCCTGACTTGAACCAATTGAGATGTTGTGGCAGGACCTTAAACAGGCAGTTCATTCTTGAAAATCCTCCAGCGTGGCTGAACTAAAGCAGTTCTGCAAAGAAGAGTGGGCAAAAATTCCACCACAGCGCTGTGAAAGACTGATCTCCAGTTATCACAAGCGTTTGGTTGCAGTTATTGCTGATAAAGGTGGCACAACCAGATTTTAAGTTTAAGGGGCAATTACTTTTTCACATGGGTGATAGGTGTTTAACTTTTTTGCTTAAAAAAAAAAATACAAAAAAAAACCAAACTGTAGTGTGTTTACTCAGTTGCATTTGTTTTATGCTGCATTTTGTTTGAAGATCTAAAATTATTTACTATGTTATACACAAAAACAGAAGAAATCATAATGTTTGGACAATATATTGATTTGTGTTTGTATTAGCACATTAAAGTACAAGTGCATAAGGTATTTGAAACCGGTTTGACGTACTGTACAGTACAGAGCTGCACAAGTGGTTCACTTTTCAGCCAGATGATGGCGGTGTTTCACTACTCTACCCTTAATGACCGAGTACCCAGTAAGTGAATTCATAAATAAGTTACCTTATAACGCAAAATCTTATATTTCACTTCTAGTTTTAAATAGAGAGATGTTTATTGCCTGCTATTTATTTAGGTGACACTAAATGCAGGTATACATCTTCCATCGTATGTAAATGTAACAGCTTTGCCGAGTCATCAGAGTTATTCCTACAGGAGCTACTGGGTCACTAATAACACTTTAACCATTTTAAATTTAAACAATATCACACAAGCAAATGTGCAGTTATACTGAATATCGGCTTGGCTGTAGCTAACCGCACAACTGTAAGTGTGATATTGCTGTTTTACAACAGTTCTATATACAAGAAATTAATGTGATAAACAGTGCCCTCTCCTAATATTGGCACCCTTGGTAAATATGAGCAAAGAAGTCTGTGAAAAATTGTCTTTATTGTTTAACCTTTTGATCTTTTGTTTAAAAAAAAAAATCACAAAATACTCTTCTCTCATAGATATCAAACAATTGCAAACATAACACAGGTCTATAAAAATAGCTTTGTTAAATATCGGTGTGCAACAATTATTGGCACCCCTATGAATTCATATGAGAAAATTATATTTGAAGTATGTTCCCATTGATGTATTGCAATTTCTAGTACAACTGGGTGACTAGGAACAGGAAATTGTTCAACCATGACTTCCTGTTTCACAGGGGTATAATGAGTTAAAACATAGACCAAATTCCCTTAGTCATTCATAACAATGGGTAAGACCAAGGAATATAGCTGCAATGGTAAAAGGTTGTTGAGCTTCACAAAATGGGAAGTGACTTTAAGAAAATAGCACAAGCATTGAAAATACCCATTTCCACCATCAGGGCAATAATTAATTCCAGTTAATTAGTGCCACTAAGTTCCAGTCAATTCCTGCGGCTCTGTGTGTGCGTAGTTTGCATGTTCTCCCCGTGCTGCGGGGGTTTCCTCCGGGTACTCCGGTTTCCTCCCCCAGTCCAAAGACATGCATGGTAGGCTGACTGGCGTGTCTAAAGTGTCCATAGTGTATGAATGGGTGTGTGAATGTGTGTGTGATTGTGTGCCCTGCGATGGACTGGCACCCTGTCCAGGGTGTATCCTGCCTTGTTCCCGATGCTCCCTGGGATAGGCTCCAGGTTTCCCCGTGACCCTGAAAAGGAGTAAGTGGTTGAAGATGGATGGATGGAAGTTCCAGTCAACTGGAAATGTTACGAATCAACCTGGAATTTGACGTGTGTCTATATCGTCTCAACGCACTGTGAAGAGGATAGTTTGAGTGGCCAAAAAATCTCCACGGATCACAGCTGGAGAACTGCAGAAGTTAGGTGCGTCTTGGGGTTAGAAAGTCTCCAAAAACTAAAATCCGAAGTCACCAACATCACCACAAGCTGTTTGGAAGGATTTCAAGAAAAAATCCTCTACTCTCATCCAAAAACAAACTCAAGCGTCTTCAGTTTGGCAGACACTACTGGAACTTCAAATGGGATCGGGTTCTATGGTTAGATGAAACCAAAATAGAGCTTTTTGGCATGGACATTTTGTTAGGATACATGGCATCATGGACTCAACAGATATTAAATGAAAACCTGACTGCCTCTGCCAGAAAGCTTAAAATGGGCCGTGGTTGGATCTTCCAGCAGGACAATGATCCAAAACGTACATCAAAATCAACACAAAAATGGTTTACTGACCACAAAATCAAGGTCCTGCCATGGTCATCCCAGTCCCCTGACCTGAAACCCATAGAAAACCTGTGGGGTGAACTTAAGAGGAGAGACCACAAGCGTGGACCTTGAAATGTGAAGGATCTGGGAGATTCTGTATGGAGGAACGGTCTCAGATCCCTTGTCATGTATTCTCCAACCTCATCAGGCATTATAGGAGAAGACTCTGAGCTGTTATCTTGGCAAAGGGAGGTAGCACAAAGCATTGACTAAAAGGGTGACAATAATTGTTGCACACTTATATTTAACAGTGTTTATATAGATCTATATCTATATCTATCTATCTATCTATCTATCTATCTATCTATCTATCTATCTATATATATATATATATATATATATATATATATATATATATAAACCTGTGTTTTGTTTGCAATTTTTTGATATCCATGAGAGCAGAGTATTTTTGTGATTTTTAAAAAAAAAAAAAAAAAGATCAAAAGGTTAAACAATAAAGACAAATTTTCACAGCCTTATTTGCTCATATTTACCAAGGGTGCCAATATTAGTGGAGGGCACTGTATATTAATATAGTGTTAGACACTATATGGCCAAATATTTTGTTTATTTTTGCTCAGCTAGCTGTCTAGCAAGCTCCCATTGATTTGTACATCCATGTTAAATTCCAGTGAAATTGGTGTACCTTCTTCCTTTTCATCTTCATCTGACAAGCTTTCATGTTTTAAATCAGAAGTTATATTCTTGAAAAGGATCGTTTGCCATGTCCTCTGATGATGTCACTAACACTGCTGTAGTAACTGTTTCGAACTAGGAGGTGGAATTTCATGAACACAGATGAGTTGCCCTGATACACAGTTTCCTGATGTCTCCGACTCCTTCACTAGTTCCTTTGTTGTTATCTTGGGCTTCAGTTGAACCTTTAATTTGTGCCTCTTTCCTGAACAATGCAGTGAGCTAATAAACTTTTTATATTTGCATACAAAAAATCTGACTGTCCTAAGTAGTAAACCAGTGCAATCCAATATATTGTGCACTGACGTACTCAGGCAGTACTGAGGGAAGACTATAGATTATATTTACAGTTCAGGTGGCTGTTGGGGGGACAATTGGATAGTGCTGAGCTGCCTCAGGGCAGAAGCTGCCTGGGGGAACCATATGGCAGAAACAGACTGCTGCACTATATTATGCCAGATGGCAGGAAAGTTAAGAGTTCTCCATAATGGTGATGGCCTTGCAGATTCAGTAAATATCCTTGATCGAGATTCGATCTTGCTGAGATACAATCTTAGAGATTATTATTTAACATCTGTAAACTTAGTGCTGAGCACATTGCCTCGCACCTCCACGGTTGTGGGTTCATTTCCGGCCTCCGCCGTGAGTGCGTCGAGTCAGCATGTTCTCCCCATGCTTTGGGGATTTCATCCCCAAGTTCAAAGACATACATTGTAGGCTAATTGGCATTTCCAAATTGTCTGTAGTGTGTGCGATTGTGCCTTGTGATAGGTTGGCACTCAGTCCAGGGTGTCCACCACCTTGTGCCCCGAGTTCCCTGGGATAGGCTCCAGGCTCCCCTGTGACCCTGTGTAGGATAAGAGAAATCCTACAGGTTAAGAGAAATAGGTACAGAAAATGGATAAGTGGATTAACATATACAAAATCTGTACACCTGCTCATTCAATCAACCAATCATGTAGCAGCAGCACAATGCATAAAATCAGGCAGAAACAAGTCAAGTGCTTCGGTTAATGTTCAAATAATGGAACAAAAATGTGATCTTTGATCGTGGCATGGTTGTTGGTGCCAGATGGGCTGGTTTGAATATTGGAATTTTCATGCACAACAGTGTCTTGAGTTTACACAGAATGGTGTGTAAAACAAAAAATATCCAGTAAGCAATAGGAGGAAACACCTGGAGATCAGTCTGGTTTGAGCTGACAGGAAGACTATGGTAACTCAAATAAGCACTTTTTACAATCGTGGTGAGCAGAGAAGCATCTCCGAACACACAACATTGAAGGATGCGGATTACAACAACAGACAGTTACATCGGGTTCCACTCCTGTCAGCCAAAAACAGGAAGCCGAGGCTACATGGGCACAGGCTTACCCAAAGTTCTTCTTCTATTTATTAATATTATTATTATAATAAAATAGCTAAATGTACCTTTATGGATTATTCTAACATGTTTGTTTAGACTTTTTTTTTTTTTTTTACATGTAAGAAATCCGCAGTAGATTAAATCTACAATTTGTCTGTAAGCTGCCTCTTAAATTAATGATCGGGTTGAAATGTGATGTTCATTTTTTTAAAACTTGCACTAATGGGTTACACCTCGTTTGTTTACGTGCATTAATTTAGGTGGATGATGCACCCTGTCATGGGAATGCTCATCACCTCATCTGCTATGAAATGTATTTAGCTTTAACTCGATTTCATTTTCATCTCTTTCAGGCTTCATCTGTGTTGATTTATGTGCTTTCTTGCAAAACTGATTACACAATGTTCTCTCTTCTTTGTGACTCGAGATGCATATCTCAAATGCTCTTCTAAATCTTCTCATACCCTGGTGCTGCTGACATCTCAATTCTGATTGGTCCGAAGGTGTTGATTTAATAATTTGCTATTACAGCTCTGTCAGTGGTTCAGGCTACAAGACAAATTATAGGTTAATGTCAGATAATGTCGGACACTCCTCAGAAACAGATAAAATCTGAGACATAATCATTGACATGGTGAAGTTTTCTGTAAGAAGATGTTTATTTAGCATTTATGGAAGGAGTCTCTAGTGACAGATATGGGAAAGACTACCAGCTGTTTCATGGTAACTCAACAAGCTGCATTATTTTTATTATTATCTTTAAGAGAGAGAAAAAAGGAAATGGTGAGGGAACAACTGTTTACATTGTACAATATATTCTTTTTTTTTTACTCTTTCTCACAGTACACTCGCATTCCATTTCACCGGCAGAATGAAAATCAACTTAACGGACATTTTCAATCAATATAAGCAAGCGAATTATTTTATCAGCACAAGCCTGCTATAAGATTAGTCAGGACACTGTTGGGCTTCTGTATGTAGAGTATTGTGACTGCTGGTGAGCAGGGCGATGGGAAAGGGGAGGAGTGTGAGCCCTCTGCTGAGCAAGCAATTCACACCTCTCCACAATAACACTGGTTCAAAGATAAAATCGACAGCACACTTAAAGCTTTTTTGATAGTAAAACACTGTATACAAACTGCTCAGCCTTAAAGCCCTGAGTGTCTACTTTCATAAGAGCCATTAACCACTATTTGGAGTGTGACATCACAAATAAATTCTATATTGAACACGGGCACCTCCAAAAACAGGCGCAAATCCCATTTTTGGCCTCAACAAAAAATTTAGCTTTGGCAAATTGTTATGGTATAAGAGAAATAAAACACTTCGGGATGTTCTTTTATTGGAAAATAATCAACATCAGCATCACAGCACACTGTCATTCACTATGTGCCCACCTTGTGGTATTTAATTCTTCACTTAACAACCATTATTGGTTAATATAAATTCTCATGAAAACACAAAACTTATGTAGTTATTTTATGCAGTTATTTTATCCTCTAGTAGGTGCCAATAATTTTGGAATTGAGTCTGTAGAATGTAATTTTCAGTAAATAGTCTGACTTTTAAAAAACAAAATCAGAACAGTTAAATATGGTGTGTGTTTAAGTAATAACTTGTCAAACTTCTCCCATTCCTGTAGCTTTAGAGGAAACACTGATGCAGTTTGTTTGAATTTCAAATTAAAAGCATTACTCTTCTGCGAAGGTTCACCGCGATTGCTGTACCTTTAATAAGATGAGAATGAGAATGTACTGTGTGTTTAAATGGCGAGAGAATTGCAATGTCAATTATTTCTTGCTTTTAGAAAACAAGTTTAATGCTTCGCCTCAAAGTCATCAAAGTTCTGCTCTAACCATTTACTTAATATTTCTTTCAGTAAGCTATTTCTACCAATCGTTTATTTTAATGACTTTTTGATGTGTATACTAAGCGGATTTTTAAATCGTGTATTAACACTATTTTTAAAGGCTTTTTGATGGGTTATGTGAAAGAAATGCATTACTGGTTTGATCCACAAGTAGGCAGTGTGGTAATATTTCACACACAATATAGTAAATAGCACAGAAAATAAATTAAGGGTTGCTAAACCTTTGTCACTTGTTCACAAAAATATAACGTCAGCTAATACATTCATGTTAAAAAAATAAGTACACCCTATGGAATTTGTTGGCTTTTTTGACATATTTGGACAAGCAAACATTTGATCATCTTTGACACAGTGTCTATTAATGAAGTTGATCTACTTCAACAAAACCACAAGGGGCAAAAAAAGGTTGGAAAAGTAAGTGTAACTAAAAAAACCAAACAGCTGGAGGTTAATTTGGCAACAGGTCAGTAACAGAACATGCCTCTCTAAGATACTCTTTTTATACCCACTCATGTTACTAACCTGTTGCCAATTAACCGAATTAGTTGCAGAATGTTCCTCCAGCTGTTTCTTTTTAGTAACACTTACTTTTCCAGCCTTTTGTTGCCCTGTCCCAACTTTTCTGAGACATGTTGCGGCCATGAAATTCAAAATTACCTTATTTTTTTCTTAAAATGGTACATTTACTCACTTCGGAAAACATTTGATATGTTTTCTATGTTCTGTTGGGAATAACATATGGGTTTATGAGATTTGCAAATCATTGCATTCTGTTTTTATTTACATTTATTTACATTTTACACAGTGTCCCAACATTTTTGGAATTGTAGTTCTATATCCGGTTAAGTTTATGTAGCGTGTCCATCAATCAAGTACCTGTGAATGATAGAAATGATAACATCAGAAAGAGAAAATGAGTGTGTTGTAATATAAGCGTGCTTTGAATTATAGATGCACTACTGTCCGAGCTGCTGTTATAGAAAATTCATCAACACCTTCTGACCAATCAGAATAGAGAATTCCACAACATTCTTTTGTGGCTCAACAAGGGAAAGTAGTTGATTTCTTGGTCTTCTCCTGATTGACCTTCTTTCCGATGCAAAGATCACAACTCAAAAAATGCCCATAAGTATCTCACCAATGAGAAACCAGACATAAACAATTCATTGCGACTCAATAAATTGCTGTATCTCTCATCACTGCCCTCAGCAGCTAATGAAAACGTGGCACTGGACTACCTTTCTGAGGCTTTCCTCCTATCCGTTTGCTTGTTCTCTTTAATGAGGACTGTGCAAGAAAATTAATGAGCTGTTGTGTTGTTTTCTGCAGCTAGCTAACTGTTGTGTAGGTGTAGTGGCAGCTTATTAACAACCAGAGACGGCGAAGCACCAGTTGCTACTTAAAGAGAGGAATCCTGTTAAATATTCAAATGCTGTGCATTTTTAGCCATTACATCAAAAATAATTTGCTGTAACTTGTTAGTCTTGTGCACAAATGTTAATTAGCCAACGTCCAACCATGCAAATGCTGCAAGGCTGTGGATCTGCAATATGAAAGATCTGATGCAAGTTTAAGTTGGTTTTCAAGAATAAACCAAATGTTTAATGGTCGTTCAGAAGTTCTTAAAATAAAATCACATCTACACAAATCTACAAAGAATCTTCATCTGGAAAGTACTTGTACATTGAAAGCGCTAAGGATTTGAATTTACCTGAGTATAACTGAAAATTGATACTCAATTATATTTCCATATATTCCATATATAAGTACTCATTACAAATTTCAAAGATCATGACTCAACTTTTGCCCCACTACAAAGCCAATTAGTCAAGCCCCAGTGTGTATTAACATTTATCTATTTGTTCAATCGTTTATTTATTTATCAATTTAAAACATCCAGTAAATTCCATATCAATTAATCGTCTTGGCGCAATGATTGCCAATTAGTCTCACATTCTCAATATCTATTAAATTTACTTTAATGAAACAAATAAATGGGGTCTCTTTAAATTTGTATGAATCAAACAAACAAGGGTGAAACAAATGTATGTTTCAATTTTTTATGGACACTAGTGCCACCCTTAGCTCTAGCGTTAATTCTCGTAACTTTTTATACAAGATTACAGCATTACAGCACAGTAAAATTCTGTTCTTGATATCCCAGGTTGTTAGGAAGTTGGGGTCAGAGCAGAGGGTCAGCCATGATATAGCACCCCTGGAGCAGAGAGGGTTAAGGGCCTTGCTCCAGGGCCCAACAGTTGCAGTTTGGCAGTGCTGGGGCTTGAACCCTGACCTTCTGATCAGTAACACTGAGGCTTAACTAATTTTAAAATTAAGTTGCATGAATTATTCATGACATTCATGACATGGAATTCCCCTGTCCCCAAAGCTAACCCAGGGCCATCAAAAAGGGTGAATGAAAGCAGCAGCACCCAGAGCCATGCGTCAGCTAAAGGTTTACAAATAGAGATTAGCATACGAAATGGATAATGAGATAAGGTTCTGTTTTGGATTCAGTACTTGGTTCTAAATAAGTTCCAGACGTTTTCACAGCTGCACTAACATTTTGATTGTCTGCATTTTGACCTCATGAACAATTTGAGAGTAAAACGCAGACAGATCAAAATTACATAAGTGCATGTGTGTTTGACTTTTCCTAGTGAAATGTACAGACAATAAAACCAAAAGAAGATTTGAAAAATGTCACCTGAGTTTTTTTTTTCCAAACGTCAGCTGTCCAGTTTAGTTGAGCCTGTGCCCAGTGTAACCTCAGATTCCTGTTCTTGGCTGACAGGACTGGAACCCAATGTGGTCTTCCACTGTTGTAACCCATCCACCTCACAGTTTGACGTGCTTTGCATTCTGATATGCTTTTCTGCTCAGCACGATTGTAAAGAGTGCTTATTTGAGTTACTGTCAGCTCCAATCAGTCTGGCCATTCTCCTCTGGTCTCTTTCATCAACAAGGTGTTTCTGCCTGCAGAACTGCCACTCACTGTATGTTTTTTGTTTTTCCCTACCATTCTGTGTAAACTCTAGAGACGATTGACTGTGCGAGAAAAGCCCAGATCAGCAGTTTCTGAAATACTAAAAAATCCCGTCTGTCACTGAGATCACATTTTTTCCCTGTTCTGATGCTGGATGTGAACATCAGTTGAAGATCTTCACCTGTATCTGCACGATTTTATGTATTGCACTGCTGCCACATGATTGGCTCATTAGACAATTACATGAATGTGCAGGCGCACAGGTGTTCCTATTAAAATTGATGGTAAGTGTACATTTGTAAAGGTGGCATTGAGAGAGAGAGACAGAGAGAGAGAGAGAGAGAGAGAGAGAGAGAGAGAGAGAGAGTGATCTCTCTCTCTCTTGCCCACCTGCCTGCCACAATCCTACCTATATATAATAATACTTGGACTTTTTTCTGGAGTATTATGTTGGTTAGGTTAGAGATCCATGTGTCCTTCACTTTGGAAGGAAGAAATTAAAAAGATCTTTCCCTGTGGGACACAGCGAAAATAAATGTTGGGAAATATCATGCATTTCTATAAATATTGGATGCTACTGAGTGAGGGTAAGTGGTGGTAGTAGGAATAGTCCGAGTCTACTGAAGCACTCTATGCAAAGCTTTTTGTTTAGTCATGCCAGGTTCCTATATTGGCCTGATTATTTCATTTAAGTTTGTATTGTTATACAATTCAGTAAAGGAGATCTGTACAAAGAATAAAGTGTAAGATCTAAAGTATAACTAGTCTGACAAATGAAAGACAATAGCAACATGACAAGTGTGGCACAACATAATCTATACACAGCACATTTGTGAAAGCGGAGCAAACTGGCCAGGTAAATAGCTTGTGAATTTACATTTACGGCATTTGACAGATGCTCTTATCCAGAGCGATTTACATTTTATCTCATTTTATACAACTGAGCAGTTGAGGGTTAAGGGCCTTGCTCAAGGGCCCAACAGTGGCAGGTTGCTAGTGCTGAGAATTGATCTCTCAACCTTCTGATTAGGAGCTACTGTCCACTCAGCTACTGTTTTATCTGTCGTAATAAGTAACAGTTTATGAGAATATAAAGCAGGGGCAGCTGGTATAAATGAGCTAGCAGGGGTAACAGGGATAATTGTGTGTAATAGTTTGCTCCACATCATCCTGATTAGGCCATCAATGAGACCTGGTGATATTATGCATTGCTTAGCATCCCATCTGATATCATGACCAGCTGTGACTGCTGTAAAGAAATACAAGTAACTAATGAGTGAAGGTAGGACATGAAAACTGTTGCCTATCTTTGCAGGATAAAGCTGCACAGGAGTGTGGTTTCTCTACTTTCTGATGTCAGGGCAACTCTAAGAGCAAAGGTTAATCCTCATGCAGGTTCCTGGACTTCACTGATTGAGGGATAAGCTACATTCCAGGAATCCTCAGGAATCAGGTCTATTAGTGTTTACAGTCTTGCTTGTCCTGATTAATGATAGTTTTAGTCGTGGGAAGAACTGGAGACATTACCTATTTCTTAACTTTGTTAATGTGGACAGCGCTTTTCTTTAATCATATAGTAAAATAATAAAAGCCAAACATTTTTGATATCTTACCATAGAAGCTGTCACAAGTTTAAAGTCCCATTAATATTATAATTCATTTTCCTATGAAAGCCCACAGTAAGCCCCATAGCAATATTTTTTAAAGGATAAACTAAGTTTGCTTTAATGAAGTTATACTAGAAAGGGTGCAATGCACTTCTGTGGCAAATTAAACACCCAACTGCTTCTATCAACATTTAAAAAAAAATAAAAAAAACTCTTCCCCTACAGTGCACATAGCAAAATTACCCTGGCGAGGCAACATGAAATATTCACATCATATTTAAAAAATAATAATAAATAAAATAAGATTAATTATGCATGCCCTCAAGGCCTACAGATGGCTGGCCACTTGTACAACCTCATGTCATAATGTGTTTGTATGAACTAAAACACTCATTTCCACACACATTACTCACTATACACTGCTGAATTATGCGAAAAACCTCAAAACAAGAGCTGCAGCCCAAAATTTCCCTTCACAAAGAAACGTTCTTATAATGACATGCATTGTTTTTTTCTGAGGAGTAGACAGCAAACCACCAAATCTGAATTTGGGATTAGTGGATTAGGAATCTGTCATATCAGCAACGTGGGAAAGTGCTAGTGTGTCACGATCCGGAATTAGAGGGCAGATGCAAATGCAGACTCTCAGTGAAACATTTAATAAAGTGTCAAACAAAACTCCACACAAGACTTGCATGAAAACAAGAACGAGCGGAACATGACAGATGAGGACAGAACAAACAACACACGACAACCGTGCAGTGCTGAATGTGGCTATATATACACCAGTGCTAATGAGTTAAAGCTGAAACAGGTGAATTGAGACATGTGACAAGGTGCAGTGGCTGATGGGAAACGTAGTTTCTTGACTTTCTCCGATATTACATGACATAGTGATTTATGATCCAAGTTTATTATTCTGTAGCAGTGTTTTGGGTGCAGATGATTTTCTGTAAAATATCGCAGAGTGTCTATACTTTTGAAGATCTAATATTTCTATATGACAAATAGTAGGTTAGAGCAAATAATTTGGCACTTAAAGTATCTAGATCGTCAATCAGGGGCTCTTTTTAAAAGGTATGTTACATTGTGTCTAACACTTCAATACATTATCTAGTATATGATCAGGCTTGGGGAGTAACGGAATACATGTAACGGTGTTACATAATCAGGACACAAAAAACAGGTCATCTGTTACAGTTACGTCAAAAACAGAGTAATCAGATTACAGGTACATTTTGTAAAAAATGGGAATACTATCAGAATTAAATTATTTTCATTTAAAATCAAACAAATTCAATGTTTTGTTTTAAAAATGAGTATGTAATGTGTTTTTAATTGCATGTTCTGTGAGGAGTAGCCGATCACATAATTTGTTGTGTTGACGTAATAAAATGGGACGCTGCGCATGAATGTTTCAGTGGGAAATGAAGAAGTAGTAGAGTTCAAATTCATCCAGAGTGCCAAAATACGCACGGGGAAAGTGAGGCTCAGCTTTCCGCCTCAGAAAGACATGTCAAAACGAAAAATATCAGACTTTTTCAAACAATTGTCATCTCTGTCGAGCACCAATGCTGATGGCACACCTGCTAATAAAAAAGCAGGCTCCAGTTGTGCCAGCATGAGAGAGAGAGAAAACGATGGAGACTCAGAGGATCATGCCAATCAGTGAACACCCAAGTAAATGTGCAGAAAGGCATTTAAAGACTTCTTGGATTCAAGAGTTTGCATGGCTCAGGTATGATCATCATACATAGAAAATGTTTTGTGACTTTTGTTCCAAAAGCTTGTGAACTACAAGATGTTCAGTTGTGACTTTAAGTGAACTTGGATGAAAATGCTAACACTGTAAAAGAGGCCAGATGTACACACATGACAGGATGACTGAGAGTAAGTGTTTTTAAAAAAATTAATGTAAGTTCATCCTTATGAGGCACTTTAAAAAATCATTTGGTGCTTGTTTATTTTTTGTCTTATAGGAGCCTAATAGGCTCTTTAAAAATCTTTTTTGTCTGGGGCCCTGCTTTTGAAATAACACAATATAAAAAGCTGCATGATTATAGTTCTGGTTCTCTCTTGCCAGTTGTGACTTACGTGAGCAATTGAAAAAATGTATTTTAAATTTATATATTTTATTAAAACAAATCCAAACACTGAACATGTTTAAGCTCTAAAATAAGCTCTAAATAAAAGCATATTGCTTTCCTCTTTATTTACATATGTGACCTTGAAGTAATCCAAAAATAATCAGATTACATTACTTTCATGTTGTGATACTGGGATTACATTACAGATGACAGTTTTTATGAAGTAATTTGTAACTGTAATGGAATACATTTTTAAAGTAACTCTCTCAACCCTGTATATGATAGAAGACTCAGGCCCTAGGTTAAATACTCATCCTCACACATTTACATTTGCTTGTTTCTTTACATTTGAGTGTTTTTCTTATCAACACAAATGTTACCTACAGTTGGGGAATAATAGCAATGCAATGTATATTAGGAACACAAGTAGTCTTGCTCATTCATGCAATTATCAAAATGGGAAAAATGTAATGACTGACCATGGCACAGTTGTTGGTGCCTGATCTCCTGGGATTTTCACCCAGAATAGTCTACAGAATTTATACAGAATGGCAAAAAGAAAATCCAGTTAGTAGCAGTTTTGCAAGCGGGAATGCCAGACAGGTTTGATAACAATTCTTTACAACCATGGTGAGCAGAAAAGCATCTCAGAATGCACAACACATTAAACCTTGAGCCATGGCTACAACAGCAGAAGACCACATCAGGTTCCACTCCTGTCAATGAAGAACAGGAATGTGAGGCTACAGTGGGCACAGGCTCACTGAAAGTGGACAATTGAAGATCAGAAAAGTGTCACCTAGTCTCAATTTCTGCACGACACGCAGATGGTAAGGTGTCAAACAGCATGAATTCTTGGAGCCGACCTCTCTTGTGTTAACAGTTCAGGCTGGTGGTGGTGGTGTATAGGTGTGGGGAATATTTTTGTGGCACACTTTGGGCCCAATAATACTAACAGAGCACTATTTGAATGCCGCAGCCTGTGAGCTTCACATCATGAGTGTGCAGCTGAGAAATCTGCAGTAATTTTGTGATGCAATCATATCAGCATGGACAAGAATCTCAAATGAAATTTGTGGAATCTTTTTGGAATCCATTCGATGAAGAATTGCGTCGGTTCTGAGAGCAAAGAGGGGTCATGTGATTGATCAAAGATATGGGTATATTTGGGTCTACTCTCGACCATGCATATGCAGAAACCCCTAGTGGTATAAAAGTGTAAATTATTACAGATCAGTTTATATTATATCAGTCTCTCCAGGATTTCGCGACTTTTATGATCGCAGAAATTAATGCAAAATTAAGCAAACTCCACAATTTTTGGAGGAGCTTGCAATTCTTCTAAATTACCACAGATTTTCCACAGATTTGGGCCAAGACGTGTCATGTGATGTCATCACAAAGCGAGATCAAATTCTCCTGGTTTTGGGTTAAGAAAAGTGTTAGGGAACCATTTTGTAGTTACTTTCTTTTTGTTTATGTCTACAGAAGGTCATTTTTTTTTCAGGGAGTTAGTGTTGCGTTTATAAACTAAAGTCCTTGTTAACCTCTGGAGAAAAGGCTTCCTGTTTGTCGGATGTATTTTTATTTTTCAAGTGTTGTGGAAAAAAATACACCCAACCAGTGGATGAAAAGAAAAAGTAATGACTCAGTTAATGTACAGATCCAGCCTCTTCTGTGGTTGCTGGAGTTGCACTCTTGTTTTCACCATTAGGGATAAATCCTTTCAGGGTACTCTCAACAAAATTAGCCACAATTATTTCCTCTAGTGATGACACTGAAGTGGTACATGACTCTCTCCTGTAGTACTTATGCCCCTTATTGTGGGCTGCAGTTCTTTTTTTTTTTTTTTAGGCATCACTTTCGAAAGAAACCATTTTTTCTTCACCTCTGCTACAGTTCTAACTAAAGGCGACACAGCTTTGATAACATTTGTCACCTGCTCCCATTTCAGTGTCAAATAAACTATTTTTGTTCTACTCTACTTACTGCAAATGGTATCTCTACCTCATTGTCGAAGCTCATCTTCTTAGCCTTTCGACATGCTCCATGTAGTTCACAACAAGCAATACCACAGGCAAGCGACTGGAATTTTTTAAAGGGAAGATGTTTAACATTTATGGCAAATTGGGTTGTTTTTTTTAATGTAAATGAATGTGGCAGTGCACAAGCAGAATAATTTAGAATGTATAGGATTTATCATCTTCCTCTGTATATAGCTGTATGCATGTACGTGTGATAAATAAAAATTTTCTAGTGCGTATTGGTGGTTCTTATGCACACAATTAGAACTTGTTCTACACATGTTTTGATAAGTGAGACCTGACACACATTTACATGTATAAGAAATGCCCCCAAATCACCATATATGATAAACATCTTCATTTTAAAAGATTAAAAGAGATGGCTATCTGTTGCCCCAGTTCCATTTGGAATTTGAGTCATTTTACTGTTGTTTTGTAATGTATTTCTGTGTGGGTGATATGAATGCATGTAAGATATGTCATTATTTGGTTCATAGCTGTTTGGGAAATGCCAGACCTGTCTCCTATTTCTTGTTGAAATGTGCCCGTGGCTAAAAACCCTAGAGTATAGCAGAGTACAGATTGATAGAGTCAGCAATTACTCTATCAACTGTACAGATGTGATTGACAATAAGTGGGATGGGAGCTCCTCTCCTCATAATAGTTTTCGCATGATTACTCTTTTCTACCACTAGTGGTTTAAGCATAAGCATGGTCAGGATTAGGTCTAAATATAGTCATACCATCATGCAAAAAACTAACTCTGTATATGTACAGGTGATAAATGAGACCCAGGATTGTATGGGGGTCAAATGGCAGATGGCATGCAATTGAGGGATCTCCACTGATCAGGGTTGTGGTGAATCCAGAGACTGTTCCAGTTAATTCAATTCAATTCAATTCAATTCAATTCAATTTTATTTGTATAGCGCTTTTTACAATAGACATTGTCTCAAAGCAGCTTTACAGAAATATCAACATGGTATACAGATATTAAAGGTGTGGATTTATCCCACTACACTGCTTTTTGTGAGGAAACTGGAGTACCCAGAGGAATCTCATGAGAAATTCCTTTCAGAGCCCTGGAGCTGAAAGTTGGCAACACTATGTTCTGTGTGCTGTACAGACCAAAATAAAAATAGTCAGTGACCATCATGAAGCCAGTTTCATGATGCATTCATCATGCATTCCAATGTTTTTCATCAGCTTTTCATCATCCATTCTCAGGTCCAGTAGCTGTTTACCATGCATCCCCCTGCAGTCAAAATATTCCCTCATACCATGCTGCCACTCTGCACTGCCTTATTAGCACAGTCGTTCATCAACACTGACAAGTCTTGTGAGTGCTGCAATGAGTTGTGTTATTGTCACAATCAGTCAGGTTAGGAGGGAGGCTGAAAAGACTTCATCAGCATAAGGCTGCAAGATTGTGATGGCATCAGTCCCAGAGTTCTATAAGCTTTTACTGTCCAGTTGGTGCTTTAGCATAAAGCTGCATCTGGCAAAAGTCCCTGCGCTTTGGACAACACTGTCCCTGATTCCAATACCGAGAAAGCACAAACCTCAATTGCTGTAAACTTCTAACACAAAAATACCCACATTGCTTAATCAGGTTCATCCATCATTGGACACCTGTAATTTGGATTTCAA
This sequence comes from Ictalurus furcatus, assembly GCF_023375685.1. NCBI lineage: Eukaryota > Metazoa > Chordata > Actinopteri > Siluriformes > Ictaluridae > Ictalurus > Ictalurus furcatus. Next base: position 7,979,260 of record NC_071283.1, read on the forward strand.
ACAACAGATAATTTCAGACTATTTTTGGCCAATCAAGAATAATTGCTAGTAGAAGTCTAGAAACAACCAACCACTCTAAGTAATGTATGCTGGATAATCAGGGTTAGTTTCTTTCATGCAGCAACCTTGTCTTAAACAATAAAATTCTATTTGATTTGGATAGTGCTTTAACTCTAGACATTGCCACAAAGCAGCTTTGCTAGATCCCTAGATCCCTAACAATCAAGCCAATGACAAGGATAAACTTCCTGAGATGACATGAGGAAGAAACATTGAGAGAAACCAGACTCAAATGGTAACCCAGTCTTTTCTGGATGACACCAAATAGTGAGATGGTAAATCACAGTGCACAGGTGTGGAAGAGAAAAGTCAGTGAGTCCATGGATGAGAAGAGAAAAGTGTTTGAGTCATTGGATGAACACTGGACAGTATTTATAATGAGTGAGATCTGGGCATAAACTGTTTTTTTTTTTTTTTTTTTTGGAAGTGCAAACCTTTAGAGTCTCTGCAGAAGAGATATCCAGAGGAGCATCCAGACAATGCTTATTTTGTAAAACCTGAACTGAAACACTAATACAGAAGTGTCCCACCATGTGGACAGGCATGAAAAAGTCCTGGAATGTATACACACAAGCACATCACATAATACAGTAGAGTTCTCTGCTGTCATATAGACCTTTGACCTCTAACCTTACTCTGATGACTGTGGTACAATGAGGGATTGTAGCCATAACATTTCAGTGATGGTGTAGGAGTACTGGAGACACTGAAACTCACAATAAATCCTTTACTTTGAACAAGAGGACATATAAGACAGATTAATAGAAGACGTTAATTATCCAAATTACTCCACAAAGTAATCAGGAGTCTATACAAACAACCATGTCAAGCCATGGGTAGTGGGTTTGCTTTATCTTGCTGAGGCACAATTCAAATTTCTGAAGCTTCCATTGATGTATTGTTAGTGTTTCTGCTGGAAGAATGCGCTCCAACTTCCTCCTTACATGGTGCCAAACTAGAAATAGCAGTGTCACTGCTAGTTCTGGATTTGTTGCTGACCTGCAGATCCTCTTTTTTTGCATCTTATTCTGCCACATTGCTTACTTCTTTAAGAAAAGTCAAAAATGTCAGCAATTTTTACACTATCTGCCCAAAGGTTTGTGGACACAAGACCATCACACCCATGTGTGTTTTGTGAACATCCACTTTTCTGGGAAAGCTTTCCACTAGATTTTGGAGTGTGGCAGTGGGGATGTACAGATTCTACCACAAGAGCATTAGTAAGGTCGGGTAAGTAGGCCTGGGGTGCAGTCAGCATTCCAGTTAATCCCAAAGGTGTTCAGTGGGGTTGAGGTCAGGGCTCTGTGCAAAACACTCACTTTCTGCACAGGGGTATTGTTATGCTGGAACAGGTTTGGGTCCCTTAGTTACAGTGAAGGGAAATTGTAATGCTACAGCATACAAAGACATTCTAGACAATTGTGTGCTTCAAATTTTGTGGCAAAGGTCTGGGGAAGAACCACATATGGCTGTGATGGTAAACTGTCCACAAACCTTGGCCATATAGAGTACAAAACTCTTCACTGGCATGAGCATGTGTGACTGATAGCCTGAGTATGTTATGATTAATAGTTGGTCATCATGGAAATGAGTCAGTTTTATTTTTGGAAGGGATGTAACACATTTTATTTATTTATTTATTTAATTATTTTAAAAAAGCTGCAGAGTTTCCAGCAGAATCTGCCCCAAATTACTTAATTTGGTACTATATCTGGAGGGTGGACCTAGCCTTGTTGACCAGCCTTTGTTTCTTTCTTCTAAAAACCAAAAATTACATTTCTATAATACACTGTTTCTCTGCTGCTCCCAAAACACAGGGCTTCAAGTAAGCGTAGGCAAGTCAAAGCAAGGGCCAAGGAAGAAAATCTGTATAAAGCACAGGATTAGCAATCCACAGCAGAGCCTGGTTTTCTAATTGGATGTTGTGTGGTGGAAGACCCAGGGTTTCACACTGTTCTATCTCTTTGAGGTGCCATGTTGGGGTGAAGGCTAGGAAAGGATTTCATGGTCGGCTGTAGAAGGCAATCCAACCTCTATCATCCATGTCTCCTTCACTGGGATTGCCAGGCACACAGTAGAATGTCATGCAGTGAAGAAAATAAATGAGAGATGTACTCATCGAGCACTTTATTCAGAACACCTGTACAAATGCATATTCATGTAATTATCTAATCAGCCAATGCATGTAGCAGCAGCACTGCATAAAATTGTGCAGATACAGGTCAAGAGATTCAGTTCATGTTCGCATCAAACATTAGAATGTGGAAGAAATGTGATCTCAGTGATTTAGACCATGGTATGGTTGTTGGTCCCAGACAGGCTGGTTTCAGTAGTTTAGAAACTGCTGATCTTTTGAAATTTTCACACACAACAGTCTCTAGAGTTTACACAGAATAATAGAGGGAAATATATCCAGTGAGTGGCAGCTGTGTGGGTGGAAATGCCTTTTGATGAGAGTGATCAGAGGAGAATGGCCAGACTGGTTTAAGCTGACTAGAAGGCTACACCAACCCAAATAACACGTCTGTACATCCATAGTGAGTAGAAAAGCATCTCAAAATGCAGAACACACTGAAGATGAGGTGAATGGGCTACAACAGCAGAAGGCATCATCAGGATCCACTCCTATCAACCAAGAATGGGAATCTGAGGCTACAGTGGGGTACAGTGGGCTACAGTGGGGTACAGTGGGCTATAGTGTTTTTTACTTTTAGTGATCACTTTTAGTGATTTTTCCAATCTTATTAAGAAGAAACACGCATAAACCCAGTAATGCATTATAGACCTGAATCTTTTAATAATAATAAAGCATGAACACAGCTGCCTATCTGCCTTTCCGTGTGTGTGTGTGTGTGTATGTGTGTCTGTAATAGTTTGCCTCACATCATTCTTATTACATTCTTATCAATCAGGCTTGTTATATAATGCATTGCTCATCCCTAATAGTTTCATTATTGAGCTATTGATAGATATTAGATTTTAGCTGTTCCATCTAATATTATGACCATCAATCACTGTATGTGTGAATCAGTTTGTTATTTCTGCTCATATGTTCTTTGAAACAGCTTGTCCATCTACATGATCTGTGAGGTCCCAGATGCTTACTTATGACTCAACAGCCTCAAGTCAAACGCACACCAGCCAAGAGCTAGATGAATATAAATCCCTGGGGGAATAGAAAGTGCTGGATGGCTTGCTGTTTTTTTTTTTTATCATAGTTCACAGCTTTCATATGAGTATTTTTCTTTTGTTTCCTGAGATGACTTATTTTTTTTTTCTTACTCTATTCTTTCCACACCTCTTTTGTCTTCATCATGGCCTCCAAGGCTTCCTCTTGAGATCAATGCGCATGGCTCATGGTGCTAAGCCGGCATAAAAATGATAAACAGGTTGAAAACAAATCCCAATGGCTGCCTTAAAGCTGCCATTATTTACTGGCTATCCATAATTTCCCCACAGTGGTGAAATGGCTCATAGGCTTGTTTCCTTTCCATTTACTTTTCTTGAATGAAATGTTTTGTTCGATTTTAAACAAACATTCACAACTTGATCTGCTAGCAAAGCCACGGTACTAATTACAGTCATGTGAAAAAATTAGTACACCCCATGGCAATTGTTTTTTTTTTTTCTTTTTACATATTTGGACAAGCAAACATCTGATCCTCGTTGAAGCAGTGCATTTTAATAATGTTGATACTCTCTATCAAATGACACATAAAATCGACATTTTGTAGTAATTTTCAGTTTAAATTACCCAAAAAACAGACCAGTCACATGGAAAAATAAGTACACCCCTAAATTTATCACACCTTCAAATCCATAAAATTAGACTCAGGTGTTCAAGATTGGGTGCCAGGGATTAGAACATGCTTAGGGAGTGCAGGTGGAAACTGTTATTTATACCCCTCTCATATCTATTGTCTGATGTTCCCTGTGCTATTGAGGTGTGTGGTGCCAAGATCTAAAGAGTTCTGTAAGGCCTTAAGAAAAAAGGTTGTGGATGCCTATGAGTCTGGCAAGGGATTTGAAAAGATCTCCAAATTATTTGAAATACATCATTTTAGCTGTATTTAAAATACATATGAGTGTCAGCTACATTGCTTTCTTAGTTAGGTTAGATCTTCTAGGTAGGTAGATGTTAGGTAAAATATTACACTGTTAATTTAGCTTGTCTCTCACTAGTCAATGAAATATACCTTCATACTAAATTATTGATTCCTCATAATCTCTTCTGTTTTGCCTTCTAGAAAATTGACAGATCAGGGTGGGTCTTCACAGGTGAGTATCATATCATGAGTATGCACTTAACATAAGACTGATGGTGTTTTCTAAGTGAGTGAAGGTTAACGTTAGGTCATATTAATCAGTGTTTCACTGGAGCTGTACAGAAATCCGTTATTTTATGTTCATTTCAGGTTGTTTTATGCAAAACAGATAAATTATTAAATCAGGGTGCCATGGGCTTCGATGTATTGGTGCTTGTTTACTAATGCTGGCTTTGTTTTTATAGGCAAATGAGTTTTGGGATGCTGTTCGTTAGAATTGTTTATTGCCATGGTTTGGATGCATGATTTAGGCAGCCTACATAAGGGAGATATCTGGAAGGATTTGTTTTGGATTGATTTTGTAACAGAATGTTTTTTAGCCTCTGCTAGGAAATGCTGCTCATTTTTAGATCTATCATCACAAACCAGTCCTCGAACTGAATCTGTGGAACGATAAGTTTGTGCGTCAACATCTTCAACCTGCATGTCCGAAGAGTACGGTTCAGATGGCGCAGATCAAAAATTGGCCACATACTCCCATACTTTTTTGCAAACCAGGAATTAATGGCTGTAAAAACCTCCTCCTTCAGGGAACAGGGTACATGTTCTATGGCCCCTTTGTCCAAGAGGGATCTTACTTCCTGCACTAATACAAGGCTCTGCTCTGTGCTGACTACTGTGATGAGCACACCTCTGAACCAGGGAGGGCGGATCGAGCTCTGAACTGGACCCGGTAACCATTTTCTATGGTGGACAGAACCCATGGAGACACATTTTGAAGTAGTATCCACGCTGCCAGATGGTCTTTTACTGACGTTAACTCTTCCACATACTGTTGGAGCGAAAGCATCAGATTTTTGTTGCCTGTGACAGCTTGCTGACCAGAGAAGACTGAAAATTTGGGACGACATTTGCTGGGGGAGGCCCTACAGTAATACTGACGGCTAACTGCCCTAACAACATCACGTCCCCTGCTACTTCCCTCCGTGGCCCATGAGGACTCCTTCTTTGTCTGCTTGGCATTTATGATCATTCTCAGATCAGGCCTACTAGCAGAACTGCTGTGGCATGCTCCACCCCCAGACACTTCGCACAGAAAGTGTGTCCCCCCACTGTCACAATTGTCAACAAGGGAAAAGCAGGTGCTCGTGCACCTGCTCATGCACGCGCGCTCACATGCTCCACAGCACGCTGCTTAAAGGGGAACTCGTGACACCCACGTGATGAAACGGGAGCATGGCGTAACACACTTCACACTTTCTGACTCAGACTTTTCATTTTTTAAAGGTACAGTAAAGATATATATGAAGAGTCTTTTTTTGCGAGCATTCACACAAATGACCGACATGCAGTCTTTCACTGCAGATAATATGGCTGATGACGTGGTTCACAGGCTGATGACGTGGTGCATGCTACATGCAAAATGGCCACATCACCTGACCTAGGCGTGATTTCACACAGACTCCAATTCAATTCAATTAAATTCAATTTTATTTGTATAGTGCTTTTAACAATGGACATTGTCTCAAAGCAGCTTTACAGAAATATATAAACACAGGATACAGATTTTAACTGTGTGAATTTATCCTTAATGAGCAAGCCGGTGATGATGGCGGCAAGGAAAAACTCGCTAAGATGAAATGAGGAAGAAACCTTGAGGAACCAGACTCAGAAGGGAATCCGTCCTCATCTGGGTAACAACGGATAGTGTGAAAGTAAAAGAAAGTTCATTATGGTTTTAACATGAAGTCTGTTTGTTGAACTAGTCCACTGTTCACTAAAGGAGACCTGAGTGCAAAACCGCATGTGGTGATTGCAGTCCAAGCGGTACCATCCTAAGCAATCTCCAGCCTGTGGACTCCAGTTGATGAGTGCTCCATGCAGAAGTAGTGCATCAGGATGGATCAGGCAGGTCCGGAGAGCAGAATGGGTCAGGATCACTGGCATCTCCATAAAATCATGTGTGGCTCGACAGAATTAGAGAGGGAGAGGGAGGTAAAGAGAGATAGAGATTGTTAGGTAAGACTAAGCTTTGCCTAAAAGAAAGTCTATTCATGCTAAGTTTGGGTAAACAAATATGTTTTAAGCCTAGACTTAAACACTGAGACTGTGTTTGAGTCCCGAACACTAATTGCAAGGCTGTTCCATAACTGTGGGGCTTTGTAAGAGAAAGCTCTTCCCCCTGCTGTAGCCTTCACTATTCGAGGTACCAACAAATAGCCTGCACCTTTTGATCTAAGTAGGCTGGGCAGATCACAGAAGACCAAAATTTCACGTAGGTACTGTGGCACGAGACCGTTTTGTGCTTTATAGGTCAATAGTAGTATTTTATAATCAATGCGAAATTTTACTGGGAGCCAATGCAGTGTGGATAAGATCGGGGTGATGTGGTCATACTTTCTGGTTCTAGTAAGGACTCTTGCAACTTCAGATACCGGTCATGCACAAGGGTGCTTCCCACAGTGTGAAGCTAACGCAATGCTGAGTTCCCTTTGAAAGGGAACATGCAGTTAGGTGGACTGACCACTCTAAATTGCCTGAAGGTGTGAATGAGTGTGTGAGTGAGAATGTTTCTGCTGTTCATGCCTTACTGAAGATGAATAAATATAGAAGTGATATAGAAACATCAAGAGGGAAATAGGGAGATATGGGTTGAAAGATTGCAGAAGATGGAGTGGTGGGTGTGATTTCTTAAATTTCACAAGCATTGTTTTCTTAAAGCAAGGGATTTCATCTGCTTTAGAACCATTTCACACTTCAGGAGTCACCGTGGCCTTTGACATGCCTAGTGGAGCATTCAAGGCTATAGACACATGCCAGCTCTGAAGTCACTTTTCATAAATACGAGGAAAAGTAATCTCCAAGCATAGTCTCTAGAGCATAAAATGTGCTAAAATAAATGACCTTTAGTAGAATAAAGTTTTTGTATTTTGACGCTTTGTGACAGCTGTAATAATCGGTGTAAAGTCTATGATGGGTATAATAATGAATTATAATTAATAATAATTTAAAAAAGCAAGAACAAACAGAAATGCACAAACAATTCACCCCACAGTTACTGAGTACTATAGTGAAAAATGGTTTACTGTTTTGTCTTTTTTTTTTTTTTTAAACCAGTGCTTTTGACTGACTTCAGGAACTCAGTGAAAGTGTAAACAGAAACATAGTAACAAATGAAATAAAAGGAAGTTCATCTGCTTTGAAATTTGACTGACAGCACTGTGGTCTGATTCCTGACATCCTGCTGTTACTGATTATGCAACATGCTCCTCTATTTCTGCATAGGGGTAACTAGTCCCAATACAATTCAGTAGTCACTAGATAATTAAGTTGTATTTAAATTCACCAAAGAAACATTGCTTCCTGGAAAACATTGAGTTCATATTTTGTTGTCCCTCTGAGAGAACCCTTAAAGAGGACCTATTATTCCCCTTTTTACAAGATGTAATATAAGTCTCAGGTGTCCACGGAATGTGTCTGTGAAATTTCAGCTCAAAACACCCCACGGATCATTTATTATACCATGCTGTAAAGGCTCTTTTTGGGTGGAAGCAAAAACACGTTTTCGTGTGTGTATCTTTAAATGCAAATGAGCTGCTGCTCCTTGGCCCCTGTCTAGAAGAGGGCTGTGCCTTTAAAGCTTGTGCTTCGGATACTACAGCAACAACAAATCAGGAGAACCAGTATGACTGACACCATAAATACTGGTGTTCAGTCCTATATGTATGAATTGTACAGACAGTAAGCGTTTTCAGGTTAAAAATAAAAAATGATGACATAGCTCTGGTCTCTGTCAATACAATCAGAGACAATGGTAACTTTAGCCTCATTAGCCGTGGAATTTGCTAACGAGCACATTCAGAAAGGCGATTTGCAAACATTCTCAAAATATAAAGGGTGATACTTATGCATCAACATTTTTTTCAGTAAATATATTTCCAATGAGGCTATTCACATGAAACTGACTTTTTTCCTGTGTCATTCCACTTTATTACATATAACTTTATTTATGGACTTTAATGTTGTGAATTCTTTATATTTCCGGATTTCTTCAGTTAATACGGATATCTGGTGAAAATTTCATGTGAATAGCCTCATTGGAAATATAATTACTGAAAACAATGTTGACACGTCCAATACTTTTCCCCCACTGTACGTCTTCTGGATATGAAGCTGGATCACGAACAGTTGATATTGATCCATGCTTGAGAATAAACTTTTCAGCAAATCCTGCTTTGTATTGACCCTCATTCACAAAGCAGTCTGGTGTAAAATGATTTGAACAAACATATACGAATGTAGCTATTTTTTGGGGCACATTTCCTTCAAAAATAAAATTTCTCCACTGCATCTTCAGTGACTCTGATGCCGGGAGTACATGAAGACTCTTATGTTCATTTTTACAGCCATCAACAGAACACTTACAAAGCTGAGACATTCTTCTTTATCACTTCTTATCATCTCCAGCATGGAGAACATGGCGGACTGTGTGCAGCTCACTCAGGGGAGGATCTATGCTAATAGCGCAGAGTCCATCACCAGTCATGGGTGCGGCCTGTTCTAATGTGACATCACATTAGAGAGAAAACACAAACGACTCATTTTGAAACACTGTTTATCATTTATGGGGAATATTAAAAAAAAGGAGTGGGGGGATTTTTACCATTGTAGGGTGGTTGTGTACACACACTGCCGACACACATGTAAAAGTTAATTTTGCATAATAGGTCCCCTTTAAATGTTAAAGGCATTAGAACTAGAAATAGAGTAGCCCCCTAACCCTACTTATCTATCAGGAAGGGTTCTAAGTAAAACTTTTTTGGAGGCTAAGAATTGCTTTGCAAGATTAAATCTTGTTGAAAATTATAATACCTCCGTCCAAACTGTTAAAATAAAAAAAATTAAAACCTATTTGTAGTTCTGTCTCTGTAATGCCTCTCTGGATCAGCTTTATTATAGGCGTAGATGATGTGGCATGTTACATAACTACAGAGACACACCATGTTATGCAAATCAGTCAAGCAGTGTTAACATTAAACATTAGCTTCCACTGGATTTACAAAACATTTGGAAAGGCTGATTTTCTTCATACCCTTCTTCATATTCTTAAAAAGTATGTTAATCACTCGTAATGTACAAAGCGTGTTCCTGACACAGCTTATTTGAATTTAGCGATGCCCACAAAACTCCATAAAAGGTCAAGTGCACAGAGGGGTGGAAAAATTAAATGACTAAGAAAAAGCAGGAAGGAAGAAGTGGAAGTTATTTTTACCCACTTCCAAGCCAATAAAAAATATTTAGCAGTGTAAAAGCGCCTGAAAAGATCAAAATCTAGAGCCAGAAAAGGTGAATAACGTGTGAATTAAGTGAGGTGAAAAGAAAATGTTATGACATTAAAATGGAGGAGGAAAAAAAAAAGATCTATGACTGCACCCAGGTGATCATGCACACCACATTGTGCGTGACATGCTACATCGATAAACTGCTATTTCTAAATTGCTTTACGTGTCTCAGCTGATGTGCTGGAAATGTGGCACAGGGATTAAAGAAAATGTCACGGCAAACAGAATTGAATTATCCTCCAAAAAATCATACCAGTCTTTAAGCATCCTTTCCCTCATAAACGTGGCATGCCTAAACCTTCCATCAGATGAGACATACAGACCAGGCCATCCTCCTTTTGTACGGTGACAATTCTTTTTTGCATAATTGAATGATTATTTTTTATTTGTCTTTTGCCATTTCTTGATTTGTTTTTCTTCACTTTCTTTATTTTTTACAACTAGCATGAGGATGTGTTTTTGATATTATATTTTACAGACATAAAAGTGCAGTAATGCATGCAAATGATAGTATTTGAATTCTTAATAAATAATTTATAAATGTTTACATTATTAAAGAAATAAATATTTACATTATTTAGTTTTCTTAGGTGTGAGTTTACACACACTCAGGAGCACGAGTAGGATACGAACGTTTTTCTTGTATGAACGGTTTACGAATAAATCTGTTTATATCCAGCTTCATAAATGAATTTATGTGGTTGTTCAATACTCTTAGGAAATTAATTTTATCCCTCTGGGAGAACCCTTAAAGGGATGTTTCTCTATCAGAAAGACTTTCAAGTAGAACATTTTATGATCCAGTTGAAAGTGTTTGAAAGTGTTTGAATGTCTGAGTTCTGAAGAGCCCTTCTGTGTACATCATCATTATTTATCTACACTCTTAGTGAAAAAAAGGGTTCTTCAAGTGTCAAATGTTTTGCTCTCTTATACCAGCATATTACAATTACAAATCAAAAGAGCCTACTTCAGTAGCAATGGGAAGTTTCTGATGCACTTTATATGTTTATCGCTAATTTAAGCAGACTATTAAAATTTTTTAAATGTAATTTCTGAAAGATCACTCTGACCTTCAAAATGTTCTACTAAACAAAAAACCCCTTTGTACCAGCCATCATAACCTTTTGTACTGCTCTATTCTGTCAGACTGTGGAAGTGAATTTGGGAGGTTAAGGGCCTGTATCGTGTGTCTGGGTCTTAAATTACGGTGGTTGAGCAACATGCATGAAAAGTTGAAAAAAGCCCAGAAGCAACCCATTTTATCAGCCCAAAAACCACCACCTAATTATACTCTTACCTGCCTGCACGGTGCTTCATGGTCATTCCTTGCTGCGTTGTTAGTCACAGAGCAGCATCGTCAACCCCCTCCAGCTGTCTATTAGTGTCATCTGAGGACAAACTGTGGACAGCTCACTATGGCTAATGAGGACTGAAGTAGAATGATCTTCAGTTGTACGACAGTAGCCTTTCTCTCTCTCTCTTGCACTCTCTCTCACTCTCTCTGAGGAATTCAATTTAGACTTGCAGAATCGTTTCCTTAGTTCCTTTCACTTTCCTCAGCTTGACCCTCAACACACGTGCAAACCATGAGATGTCCTAGTTGAATAATATTCAAAGAACCACTCCACCTTTCAATGCTAAACTTCACCCTTAAAGGAATACTCCAGTGTATACTTTTTTTTTTTTTTTTAAAGTTAAACCTAATCTGCTGTAACTGCACTGTATGTGCACTTAAGAATTTCAAAATATTTCCTTGTTCCGAGAAAGAAACGTAAAACGTGTTTACTTAAAACACACTTACAATAGAAGTCTAAGGACAAGTATTGGGGCAATCAATAAGTAAGGACTAAAACTCTTGCAGGTGTGCTGTTATAAGAAAATAATCCCCAATGGGGTGACACAATGTGAAGTTACCACCCTGAATTGGATTATTTTCCAGTAAAAACATGGCCTGGAGTGTTTTATTCCTCTTGTCACGTACCGTGGGTAGAGACGGAAGCAGTTGCGGGTGAAAGAATTAAAGCAGAATAATCCAATGGGAAAGACAAAGTTCGTGGTCGTGAAAACAAGCAGGGGTCAGGAGATCAGGCAAACAAACAAAACGAGGCTAGGTAGAAATTGAGGTCAGGTACGGAAACACTGGTCAAAGTCACTTAAGCAAAACTCACAAATGAACGGCTTGGATAACGACAGAGAGCAAGCCTATTGAACATTTACTTCGTGAAGTCTGTTTGCCTCCAAAGTCTCTTAAGTGCTGTGGTGAGAGTGTGTGTGTGATTGGATGCAGGTATGTGTGATTAGAACTCCGGGGAGGGTGAGCACATGCGTGTGTGGGAAGTGTAGTTCTCAGCGGCCATGTTTGTAGTCCGCGGTGCCTCCTGAGAAACTGGGTCCTGGCTTGGCTGTGATATGACACCTCTTATATCACAGCAGTTTGCCAACAATTACACTATTGAATTTATTAGTGAATGATCTAACATACTTTTTAACCGTTTGAGTTTTATATGTTTAATGCTGTGTAACATTCACAAGACAAGTTACTTTCTGTTCTCACTTACATTATAGTAATATACATTCATAAGACCAAAAAGCAGCTTTTGATGTTACTGTCAAACCAGAAAGTACAACCTCCTCTGTCCTACAGTATCATGGCAGAAAACTTACTGACTGTTACAAAGCACTAACACTGGAGCCTCCTTCCATCCATCCACAGGCCTGGGGCCTATTCCAGGGAACTAGGGGCACAAGAAGAGGGACACCCTGGAGGTGTGCCAACCTATCGCAGGGCTGAATCATCGCACACACATTCACACACTATGGACAATTTGGAAATGCCAATCAGCCTACAGTGCATGTCTTTAGACTGGGGAGAAAACTAAAGCTGAAACCACCAAAGCACGGGGAGAACATGTAAACTCCACACACACAGGGTGGAGGGAGGATTCAATGCCCCGACCCTGGAGGTGCAAGGCAAATATGCTAACCACTAAGCCACTGTGCCCCCGAGATGCCTGTAATAAATGTTAAATATCTCCTTATAATAGCAACACATTTTTTAAATACATTAATCATTAGCCTTAGATTATGTATATCTTCCGACATAAAAGTCTCTGAATGAGCTGTTACTATAGAAACAATAACTTATTAGATCTAGTGCCTGATCATCTGAATTACGTCAGAGCTGCTGTTATAGAAAAGTTACGCCTTCTGACCAATCAAATTTGAGAATTCAGCAGCATTGAGGTATACATTTTTATGCAAATATAGAACATTTTAGACGAAGCTTTAAATCTGTAGAATTTGTCCTTTCAGAGACGATACTAGTTTTTTCATAGTGTGGTTTTCAGTTGGGTTTATTTGTGTTTATACTGTATGTACAGTATATACAATGAACAGGGTTGTGTCTGATTGTAGACAGATACCAAGAAAACCTTAGAATAAAATGTAAGTAAAATATTTTTGCTCCATTCATATTGTCCAGTTTTTGAAAGTCGGATAAATCTTTCTCAGCACAGAATTCTCTTCTCTCATATGTGTATGTATGCTATACCACTGTTAAATTCTCAAATCTGTTCAGAAGGTATTGATTCATTTTCCATAACAGCTGCTCTGGTTATAGTCCTAGTTGTAATTCAAATCACAGGTTCATATAAATCCTCTCATTCTAATATGTTATCGCTTCTGTAGTAGCAACTCACACAGGGACTAGTATGACGGACGTTCCACATAAACAGATTTTAAAAAGTGAACTTTTTAAAAGTGATAACAGTGACTAACTTGTCCAGCGGACATGTCACAACATTAAATGAAACTATGGCTGTGGTATAAGAGATAAAAAACACTTTGAGATGTGCTGTTATTGAAAAATAATAAACTTCAGAGTGGTCATACTCCATCATTAATTATTGTAACAGCATGCCTGGTTGTGTTTTATTCCATATATCAGTCCCACCCAGATTTCACGATTTTGCAATCACAGAAATTAATCCAAAATCAAGCAAACTGCAATATTTTGAGGAGCTTTCAATTTTTCAAAATTACAGCAGGTTCTCTGCAGATTTGGGGCAGGACGCATCATGTGACGTCATCACTATGCCCATTCAGCCAAAGCCTTCTTCGATTCACGTGCGTCGAACATGAGTTCAGCCATTTGGATTTAAGAAATTGAACTTTGGTTTTCACATATCCTTCGGTTATCCTTTCTGAGTTAATGCATCGTTTGCATTGTGTGAAGATGATGCATAGTTTGCATAATTTGATGCATTGGTTGCATTTTGTTATGATGATGCACTGGTGGCATCCTGTTAATATTGTTAATATTGTTCGCATGCTGTAAAATTTATGAATATCTTGGCTGTGTCCGAAATTGCGTAGTACTTTACTACACAGTAGGCGAAAAGCAGTATGCCAGAGGGGCATTATGTCTGAACTCTCAGTAGGTGAAAAACTGTAGGCAAGATATTCCTGGATGTCATACTGCTTCCGGCAAGATTTTGCAGTATGCAACTGATAGACACTACTCGAGTGAAAAATCCCAGAATGCAACGGGATTGATGCGGACAAACTCAAAAAAAAAATTAAAAAAATTGCGGAAGACAGCACGTCGGTTCTTTTTAAGTATTAAACTTGGTTATATGGGACTTGTTTAACAATACCCGAATAAATTGTTAACTTGTTGAAGGTTTAAACAAGAAAACAGCTGTCACAACGTTTGAAACCATTTTCGTGATCTCCATCATGCCTTAGCCGGCCAAGCTAATGCTAACGAGTTTACCTCAGCCTGTTAACCCCGCCCACATTACATTACTAATTCAGTTAACTTTCCTGATGTGCATTTTGTGCATTTTCTGATTGTGTGTGTGTGTGTGTGTGCACGCGTGCGTGTGTGAGTTGTAGACTGACCTGTACTGACACTAATTGGTGAATATGAACTGTAGGAGCTTGAATGTCCTAGAGATACACATAGCCTTGCTGAAAACAATACATTTCAGGTACACACACACACACACGCACACACACACACAAACACACGCACACACACACACACACATACAGCTGAACAGCAGTTTGAACTTCCTATGGAAAGTATTGACACGTTAGCATCCCTGTGAAATGCACTATATAGAAGTTATGTTTAAACACATCAGGATCTAAGATGTTTCTACAGTTCAGTGATTATGCCACATTACACCACAGCGCTCTTGACTTGATTGGTCAAAGAGTCTTATACATTATTTATTAAATAACAGCTCATTCACAGAGACTTGCATGGTGGATACCTAATAATGAACAGATCTAAGGTGTTGTTATTTGGATATGGATATTGTTTTCTGTAAGAAGATATTTATCTACATTTATGGAAGCAGTCACTGGTGTCAGCACTTTATAACTGTCAATAAGTTTCTCACGAACATGACATGAGTTGTGAGTTTCTTTTCGTCTTATTAGCTACAAGAGAGGGGGGAAAAAGAGAGACTGGTGAGGGAACGACTATTTATAGTTGCTATAACATTAGTACAGCAGGACGTATAAGAGGAACTAACTTATCTTTATTATATTAAAGATATGTTAATCTTATATTAACATACATAACAATAAACTAATAACATTATTGACAAATTGCTGTGCTGTTAGAGGAATACAACCGTTCAGGACATGCTATTGCAGGAAAATAAACAATTCAGGATAGTAGAAGTAACTCTGCTTCACACCTGGCTGCATCACCCCACCCAAATGTTGATTATTTTCCTATAAAAGCATGCTGTGTTATTTTTATCCCTTACATAATGCTAAATTTACTCTTGTGTCTTTCTAATTGTAACTGTTGTCAAGAGACCTTATTCCCGTTTTCCCCAATGATGTTCTGCACTTATTTTTGTCCTACTTTTTTTTTTCTCTGTTTGCCTTTTAAATTCATCTGATTTACTATGTTTTTCAGCTCACCTCCTCTTCACTTATTGGTCTCACTGGGATCCCTGAGGTGAGCTGCAGCTTTTAACCGAATGCTCATGCTGTTTTATTCACATACAAAACTCTCCATGGCTCTCCAGAGGCTCTTTGCCTTTTGCTTCTGCAGTCTGGTGCCAAAAGGTGATATTAATATGATGATAGTGGACTATAATGAGCTGGAGAAACCTTGTTCTGGTAACTGATAGACGTTGTGTTCAAAGGGAGGTCTGAAATCTTTGTAATGGTGTACTGTCCTGTATATACATCCTCTGTATACTTTGACAGCAAGCTAAACTACACCCTCATCAAAAGTTCACAGACACTGCAAGTCTCGTTCCACTTTTAATAAGGATAAGGTAATACTATGAAATAGAAAGGAAAACGATAAAACAATATGCATTTACATTCACAATATCCATCCATCCATCTTCAATACCACTTATACTTTCTTCAGGGTCACGGAGAACCGGGAGCCTATCCCAGGGAGCATCGGGCACAAGGCGGGGTACACCCTGGACAGGGTACCAGTCCATTGCAGGGCACAATCACATACACATTCACACACCCATCCATACACTACGGACACTTTGGACATGCCAATCAGCCTCCAATGCATGTCTTTGGACTGGGGGAGGAAACCAGAGTACCTGGAGGAAACCCCCGCAGCACGGGGAGAACATGCAAATTCCGCATACACAGGGTCACGGTGGAAATCAAACCCCCAACCCTGGAGGTTTGAGGCAAACGTTCTAATCACTAAGCCACCGTGCGCCACATTCACAACATGTACATCAAATAGATCCTGCTTACATCTGTCTATGTAATCTACCAAATGATAGATTTAACTCTTAAATACACTGCTTTGCTTGCCTATTAATAACATGAAATTAAACAGGCAAACAAATGAGGGTAATAATGAAGCACAAGTACATAAAATATGAATACTTAAAAAATGATCAAATACAATTCAAAATGTATAAACAATAGTAATGAAACATATTGACGAAGCCACCAAAGGCCCAAGATGAATGCAGATGGATGCTGATTCTCTGCCACATGTGTACAAAATTGGACAGCATGGAAAACACTACTGGTCTTTTTACTGAGGCAGTGACAGCTCAGCAGTTAAAAGTCTGTATGTTCCTTCCACAAATCAGATGTCTAAGTTTGAGACTGCCTTGTGTGTATAGACAGGGTTTTATTGTAACTACCAGGTGCTGGGGAGGGGGGGATGTTACATAGAGCAGTTAATCAGAAAGCATACACATAAATATAACTGAGATATGTGAGCAGCTTCTTTCCCCCAAAGTAAGTGTAAGTTACCATTCAACCCTGTTGTATAGTAAACACTATAGTTTCTACCGTCTCACCTGTGATGACTGGCATAGGACAGAAAATAGTGTTTATATCACTTACTAATTATCATTGCCATTCAAATTATCAAATTACTTGGAAACTCTTACATTTTGTTGTTGGTCTATTTAATATTTTTTGTTTGTTTGTTACTTTGGTTTGTTTTTTTTATTTTGGCTGGACAAAATGACCCTTTCAGCTGAAAAATGTGCTGTTTTCAACCATATTTATCCTTAAAAATGTAGTTAAAGGATGTTAACTATTGAAGTTAACAATAAGTCTTAGTTATTTTATTCATGTTAATTATGATTACTAATTCTGAAGTTCAAGGCTTGTTCATGTTAAGTAATTATTAAATAATGTCAGTAAAGGGAACCATAATGTAAAGCTTTACCTTAAGTATTAACCTATATAAACAGGAAAAGAAGGTCGTATTAAGAGGTAAAAAAAAAAAAAAACCTTATTCTCTCCCATCCAGCAAAAACTCGTTGAAAAGATGCTGAAGATACAACCTTGCCAGATATCTCAACAACGATGAGATTTGGTAGAAAAGTAAAAAGTCATCCCTCTAAGTCTAAATTTGGTTGCAAAGTGAACGTTGAAAAGATGCCTTTTACAGGCTGTTTCAACAACAATTTCAATCATAAATTCATGATTATGTATTATATTCATTATATTATTATATCTTATTATATTCATAATTACTCTCAAAATAAGACAACTGACAAAAAAGTACCGATAAACCATTTGACACCAGATGTATTGTGAGATACATCCGCCAGACCTTCCAGTGGCATGTTATTGTATATACAACAAAAGACACTTCAAAATTTTCTCTGAGCAGTAGTAAAAGCCAATCTAATGTACGTACTTCTGCCAGCCTTTTTTCACTACCCCGCCCTTTTCCTCCTCCATGCCCAAGTGCAAATAATTTGACTTTTGAACTCTGAGTGACCAATCAATCAAAACAAGCCACTCTGGCATTCTGTCCTGCTATCATCTGAAATTCATATCCTGTGTTTGTGTGTGTGCGTCATGAAGCAGCGGGAAAATGCATTCTTATAGATAAATGTTATATTAAAGAGCAGTAACATTAAGTTATTTGTATGGCATATATTAAGCATATGAACAGCAATGATTATATAAAAAATCTTCAGAAAGACTCATTTGGGTATAGTGTACACAACACACAGTTTCCTCGAGATATAATTCCCCACGTACTGCAATGTGATCTTATTTTCATGGCTGTATTAGGGCTATATGTGGTCCCAAACAAACGTTCATCTTGGGATAAATTTAGACCAAATCAGATGGACTAAACAAAGCCCAATTTTCTACTGACTCTTTTTGGGCTAAATAAAGGCCATGGTGGGCCGACCAGATTTAGCCCAAAAAACAATATCCATAGACGTCTGGTGGGATTATCCTTATATTATTGTGTGAATTACCACTATTGTGTGAGTTTGATCCTCACACAGAGCAACAGAGCTTTACAAATAAATTCGGTTTATGTAAATTCTATTTTTATTTGTCACAGACAGTCGTAAAAAGCATTTTACTGCATGTCATCCTGTGTATGGTTGTGTGTGTGAGACCAATAAATTTCAATCTGAATGAACATTCAGCTGAAAGTTTAATGAGGAGGTTGCTCGCAGGGCTTCAAGAGGATTTTAAATTATTCGAGTTCCCATTAATCTTAGGGGCGTCTCTCAGGTCCAACCACAGGACTATAAGTCTCAGTAAAGGAATGGACAGGCAGGTCTTTCCTTTTTTTTTCTATTTGATTGACTCATTGCTCCACATCAACACCTCAGTTGAGAGGACTCCAGACTAGAATTGCTTTACTGAATATACCTCAAAATGTCAAAATGACCTTTTGTACAAAGCAGTTAACATGCTCAATACCACACATTTATTTACATTTAAATGGGGACCTAGAAATAGTGCAGAATCTTGAGTGATTAAATATTGAAGATATTGAACGATTACATTCATATTTTGAATATTTAAAAATTCTAAAACCTTTTGTTTATTTCCAATTTTAAATTAAAATTTACAGTTTCAATGTGGTCTAAGACTTTTGGACACTGCTGTAGTTTGTTAGTAGCAACTTGCAAAGACTGGACTGACTGAATTATAAGACCAGTGTGAGTCAAGGAAAGGAATTTGAAATAATGTGTCTGACACCATGCTCTTATTTTTGTTCTCTACTAATATAGACTCACTGATAGTCTACTGCACGAAACGCCAAATGCTAAATGAGTGTAACTTTTGATAGACAGAAGCTGTATGTGTGCAAGAATGGATGTTAGGAGCAAAGTACACTTTTAGATTGATCATGTGATTTAATTCAACGACTCAGTGATGATGCACTGCAAGGCCAGCTTAAATCTGGCTCAAATATATATATATTTTTAGCTACTGTACCAATCTAAGTAGAGTGCATTTTTCGAATGACTATTTTATGGTGGTAGACCTCATCTTTAATGCAGGGGTTGGAAATGGGCACACATAAGAAAAAGTAATGAGGTCTATTGAAGAGAACAATTACAGCATATGCAGCAGCAAACATTAGTTTATGGCACATAAACTTTCATACATTAAGGGCCAAAAAAAATCCATGAAATGAAATGTTCATATGACCTAACTTAACGGGCATGCTGCATTTGTACTTTTGGATTTTAACTTACTGGGGCTTTTACATCAAGTTTTTGAACTTGAAGATAATGAATGAAAGTTATTTTTATTAGCTTTATGTTGCCAATTATTAATTATATTTTAGTAAAAGCACATTAATAACTAGTTGGAGAAGATATAGATATTGCTCCATACCATAGTTGCGTAGGAGTACAGTCTTTATTTGCCACTTAAGTCAGCACACGAGGAGGTGGGAAACAAGGTCTGGCACCATTATTCATTCCATCTTCTTCTCTGTTTGTCCTTCTCCATTAGTCCTTTCTCTACTTTACTTTAATGCCGCGCGACGTGCGCAGCAACATGAGGGGTTTAAATAATCAGTCAGCATTCTCTTAATTGCCGACAGCTGGCAACACTTGACACAGTTTTAGCGTCCATGCGCACTTCAAGCACGTGCACGTGCGCGCTCTGAAGCCGCTCGTGCACTTTGTCGCCACAGCGTCATCTGCCGGCGAGATCGTGACAGAACCCCCTCCAACGGGGGTCCTGGGCCCCTGTGTAATCTGTCTCTTGATGCATCGGAAAACAGGGCGCCCTCCGCCGGGAAGCAGACAGGTGGGGCACCACCCCCAGTTGGATTGAAGCTCGGGCGATGTCCTCAGCGGGACTGGAATGCTGGGCGACGTCCTCAGTGGGACTGGAATGCAGAGCGACATCCTCAGCGGGACTGGAACACTGGGCGACGTCCTCAGCGGGACTGGAGCTGGGAGCAACGTCCGCTGTGGGGCTGGAGCTAGGAGGGACGTCCACTGCAGGGCTGGAGCTCGGAGGGACATCCTCTGCGGGGCTGGACAGTGGGACAGCCTCCTCAGCAGGACTGGACAACGGGACAGCTGCCTTGGCAGGACCGGACAGTAGGACAGCCTCCTCGGCATGACAGGACAGCGGGACAGCTTCCTCGTCAGGACAGGACAGCGGGACAGCCTCCTCGTCAGGACAGGACAGCGGGACAGCTTCCTCTGCGGGACAGGACAGCAGGGCCGCTTTCTCGGCAGGACAGGACAGCGGGACAGCTTCCTTGCTGGGACAGGACAGCAGGGCAGCTTTCTCGGTGGTAGAGACCTCCCCGCGGGTCTCTGGCTGGAGCTCCAAGGTCGCCAAGTTGACCTCGGGCTGGAGCTCTGGAGCTGAGACCTCCCCGCAGGTCTCTAGCTGGGGCCCAGAGGTCGCCAGGTTGACCTCGGTCTGGAGTTCCAGAGCTGAGACCTCCCCATAGGTCTCAAGCTGGGGCTATGAGGTCGCCAGGTTAACCTCGGGCTGGAGTTCTGTAGCTGAGACCTCCCCATAGGTCTCAGGCTGGAGCCCTGAGGCCGCCAGGTTGACCTCAGACGGGGGCCCAGAGGTCGCCAAGTTGACCTCGCGCTGGAGCTCTGCACGAGCTTTCCGGTGTAGGCGTTTATGCTCCCGCCAGCTGCTCTTGAAGCATTCCTTCGAACAGTAGATCTTGGAGTCTCCAGTCTTCTTGGAGACGCAGTTTCTTTCAGGTGGGGAATTGTAACTGAGTCTCCCTCCCACAGCCCTCAGACATGGATCTCGGTGTCCTCTCCACCACGTCGACTGGAACTTGACGTGAAGCTGCGGATTCAGGCATGTTCACCCACTTGGGAGCTGTAGAGTCTAGCATGTCCACCCACTTGTAGAAAAGGTGGAAGGGCAGGTCAGGCTGGGGCTTTCCATTGACCCACCACGTCAGCAGATCCAGACCACGAAGATGTCCTGGCTGGTAGAACTCTTCGACAAACAGTTCCGCGAACTGGGTGACATCCTGGAGAGCGGGGGACCGAGCAATCACCAGTTCCTCCACCCGGTCCCTGGCTGGGCCGCAAAACCGGGACACCAAGAACCCGATCCATTGGCTCTTGGTAGGCTTGGGATATGCCAGGCTGCAGAAATAAACCTGGCAACTGCAGAGGAATACCAGCGGCTAGCTCCCCAATCCCGCTGACACCGGTGGGAGATCAGCAGCGAACCTCTGCGGGAACTGCACGGATTGGAAATGCAGCCAGTAGTCCAAGCGCCTCCCAATAAGGTGCCCTCCTGCTACTTCCATGATTGGGCGCGGCATTCTGTTACGACACAGGACTCAAGACAGGAAGTAAGCGCAGGAGTACAGTTTTTTTTTGCGACATAAGTCAGTACACGAGCTGGTGGGAAACAAGGTCTGGCACCATTATTCATTCCATCTTCTTCTCTGTTCGTCCTTTCTCCATTAGTCCTTTCGCTACTTTACTTTAATGCCGCGCGACGTGCGCAACAACACAAGGGGTTTAAATAACCAGTCAGCATTCTCTTAATTGCCAACAGCTGGCAACACTTGACACAGTTTTAGCGTCCATGCGCACTTCAAGCACGTGCATGTGCGCGCTCTGAAGCCGCTCGTGCACCTTGTCGCCACAGCGCCATCTGCCAGCGAGATCGTGACAATAGTTATGGAAATGAAAATTTGATCACACTTTAGGTTGAGGGCATTAAAATCAAATATTTGGATGGCATATGGGTTTTGTTAGAAAAAAAGAAGATTTAATAGTGACTAGATTTGAATGAAAAAGGACCACAAGCACACACTAAAAATATATAAGAAGTATAAAACAGTAAATCATTGTTGGATACATAGATACGTAATAGAAGATTATCCCTATATCATTTTCATGTTTACAGATGCAAATACATTCTCAGTAAAACCATAAGGGTAATTAAAGACTGACTCTCTCTCTCTCTCTCTCTCTCTCTGTTCTCCAAAGACAATATTTACTGCATTAAACTGTCTATCACCTCTCATATATATATATATATATATATATATATATATATATATATATATATATATATATATATTATATTTGTATATACATATACATGTGCAACAATACTTTGTAGTACCTCCCTTTGCCAAGATAACCCCCCCCCCACACACACACACACACACACACACCCCACCCCGCCCGCCCATGTTTCACTTACTTAGTTGGTAGGATATTTCAGTCGAATGTTTATTGTTTGTTTGGGCAATGATGAAATGCCACCATTTGAATGGCCTTTATAATCAGTGGTTTTAGTGATTTTCAGTAACAACTAATACACAGTGCAGTTTGTCAACTGGGAACGCATTAAGCCAATAAGAGCAGATAAAAAAGAAACTGGTTGCCTGAGATTATAAGGGATGGACACATTAATTCACAGTCAGTTCGACTGAGGGCCAGAAATCAAATGTAAGCTCAATGAAACCGCATTCAATCGTACTTCTTCTTTTGCATGTGTTTGTCTAGCCTACACTCTATTAATGAGTCAATAAGTCAATCCTCTGATCCATGTTATTAAAGAAATAATTTCAGTCATTTCTGGTCATTTGAAAGTGCATTTAAAATATTGGGGGGTGTCAGACTGAAGTAACTGAAGATTTGAGGTAAAAAGAAAATATTGCTGAGTCAATGGAAAAGTCTAGGAGTGATGATGCCATCTGTGTTACAACACAACACATGCTTTATTGTCTAATTGTCCGATTACACTTTTTAGATCTTAATAAGGCATGGTAGTATTGACAAATATGCCAACAAGGTTTATGTGGTGTCTAAACTACAAATCAGACTTCATGTGAGAACTATAACAAATTTCCTGGTTACACGACTGCACTATTTGACCATGTAGTACATAGTTATAGAAAGGATTTATTTATAATTATATATAAATAAGTGTGTGTCACCCAGATGAGGATGGATCCAGATGAGGATCCCTTCTGATCTCAAGGTTTCTTCCTCATATCATCTCAGGGAGTTTTTCTTTGCCACCGTCGCCTCTGGCTTGCTCATTAGGGATAAATTCATACATTTAAAATCTATATCCTGAATTGATATATTTCTGTAAAGCTGCTTTGGGACAATGTCCATTGTTAAAAGTGCTATACAAGTAAAATTGTAATTGAATTGAATTAAATATACAAGAAGCACAATGCCACACCATGAGAGTGCAGAGAAGGGGAAGTTATGGGATGTGATGAGGATATAGTGGATTTAAGGACACGCATAAAGGGAGTCTGCATAAAGATACAAATAGCATGTATTATTGATCACATAAGCAGATGAATGGCCAGACCTCAGCATGCAAAAGGAAATTGCTTTTCCATCTAGCTGCCCATTTAAGAACAACCTATTAACTGGCCAAGAATCTTTAAAGCAGGCTAGGTGTAAACACCCCGTTTTGTTCATCAGGCTTGCTTATCAGGCTTGCTGTGTAAGTGGAAAGCAAGGAGCGTAACATAAATCAAAGAGACCAGACACCAGATTTGTTGTTTTGATGCCAAAGGTATAAAAAAATATATATATAAAACGTAGCTTGCTACTCGGTGAGCAATGCCAAAATAGAAACATTTTTGCTAACTGGAGACTTTTAAAGTAGTTTGCCTATTCCAAACCAAATAAAATGTCAATATCGTCCCCTTCTCCCTATCTAAAACAAAAACAGGAGAAAAAAAAACTCACCCAGACAATTTCCAGGCAGCTATAAAAGTCATAATCATCCAGTAATAACAGGGTGCAATTATAATATCTAATATCCATAATTATAGGTATAAAGATGCTGATAAAAATATTTACAAATGTAAAGTATAGGTGAGTATAGAGCTTATGTACACAACTCACAAAGCTAACATAAAGCTGGAGTGTCCAAAGTGCAAG
The DNA here is from genome assembly GCF_023375685.1 of Ictalurus furcatus. Taxonomy (NCBI): domain Eukaryota; kingdom Metazoa; phylum Chordata; class Actinopteri; order Siluriformes; family Ictaluridae; genus Ictalurus; species Ictalurus furcatus. The sequence continues at coordinate 8,003,596 of NC_071283.1, forward strand.
AAATCAACTACAAAATCTAGCAACATGGCGAATTTTACAGAATTCAAAATGAGCATAGAGCAGTGAATTGACAAAGAAGCTAGCATAAAGCTGGGATCTACAAAGGGCTGTTTGTAGGATCTACAAAACTGGGACTGACACGGTGTACCTCAACATTCCACCACTGGCAAAGATAGTCTCCCAGATGAATGAAGATCTGGAATGATCTTCAGTCCAAATCTGCCAATCCTTGCATCAGATCTGGTTATATTGTGGGATATCCTAAACACATGGTAGAGAGACAGAGAGAGAGTGACACACACACACACACACACACACACACACACAGAGAAAGCCAAACTACATCCAGGGACATCCTTGAGACTGTCACTTTTGGTTTGCTCACTGGGGCTCAAGGCACTCATTTTTGTAAAGCTGCTTGAAATCAATGTATATAGAAATGTATTGTAAAAGGACTATAAAAATAAAATTATATTTTGTTTATAGGTACTGTCTTAAAATAAATGCTGTAATCGGTCTCATCAAATTCATTTCAAATCTGTGTTCTAAATAAAAAACATCCTGTGGACTATAATTGAATTGACGGATTAAAAAAATAAAATAAAATAGAGCTAGTCTCTGTTATTCCACTAGGGAAGTGAATATTTATGCAATCACAACTTTTTAAAAAATGTTTTATAAGTTTGGCCTGTTACCCAAAATGAGTTTGACACCGCTGGTTTAGGAGTTATGACAATTTTATTGTCTACAGGTGCATGACGGCTTAGTGGTTAGCACATTCGCCTCACGGTTGGGGGCTCAATTCCCGCCGCTGCCCTGTGTGTGCGGAGTTTGCATGCTCTCCGTGTGCTGCAGGGGTTTTCTCCAGGTACTCTGGTTTCCTCCCCCAGTCTAAAGACATGCATGGCAGGCTGATTGGCATGTCCAAAGTGTCCATGCTATGTGAATGTATATGTGATCCTGCGATGGATTGGCACCCCGTCCAGGGTGTACCCCACCTTGTGCCTGATGCTCCCTGGGATAGGAGTGTGAGAGTATGTATGTGAGAGTGTGGGATAGTCACCTATCCTGGGAGAGGCTCCATGTTCCCCACGACCCTGTAGGATAAGCGGTATAAAAAAATGGATGGATGTATTATGAATCTATGTTTACTTTGACTGTGTGGATTATAATGATAATTCTTTGAAACAAACTAAAGTACTGTCTGCAATTACATTTAACCATCTGTATCTGAAATGTAACCAAATACATTATGCACCCTTGTTTTAAAATTATTTGCATCTCCATTAAAGAATATATCGTCTTGTCTGTTCTTCGTCTATTAAGAATGATCATGGATTATAAAATTATAACCTGTCAACCCATTTTACCCACACCCAACATCCCGTGTATTTGAAACATTTCATACTGTCGGACTTGTCACTTTAATTAATTCATACTGCATTTATCAAAATCCCATACTCCACTGTTGCCCAGAAGAACATGGGTTCTCTCGAGGTTTCTTCCTCACTCCCTCTCACTAGTCACTGTCTCCTCTGGCTTCCTCATAAGGGATCTAGATTTAGATCTCAATTTCTGTAAAGCTGTTTGTGACAATGCATATTACAAATAAAACTGAATATAATCTAATTCAAATAGACGCCAAATTAAATACACCCCAATACACGTAAATTTCACCTCATTTTCAATAAGCACTAGTAATAGACAGTATTGGGGGAAACAATTGTGGAAAATAAATGTTTGTAATAATATAATATTTTTTAGGGGTTTACATTATTGCTGCCAGGTATTACATACATGTTTGGTTCCATCTTGCTAATTTGTGTCAATCCTTTGAGATTCTTGCTTGGTGGCCTACTTGAGAAGCTTTCTTAATTACTTAAAGTGTAAAAGTTGCCATGGATACACACCTACAGTCAGGTCTTTATTCCCAAGCCTTGTGTAGGTTGGGTTAAAAAAAAAAAAAAAAACCTGTCTCAAGAGCCATTTTGTTTTTAGAAAGTGAAGCGATAGGAACAGTTATTAACACTTAAGCACATTTGATATATTTAATGTTGATAGAGGATTTTGAGACTGCAGCTTTCTTTTCATCTCAAAGCCAAAAGGAAATGTGGTCATGCCTGGGAGAGTCATTTAAGACTTTAAGACCCGGTTACTTCTGTTGAATGTGGGTGGTGTAAAGGTTGGAAGAGAGCAGCATGTGGGCGAAGGTTCAATCCTGATTTATGCATCCGTTGGTATAAAAGAGACTATATACTTCAGGGTCAGGGTGCATTTGTTATTGAGGATTTTTAGGATTTAGAATTTGAATTCAGGCTTCCTAAAACAATCAATTGATTATTTTTATTCTTCCAACGAACTGTACTGTTTATTTCAGAAGTTACAAGCCTCAAAAATGATAGAAGTCGATAACTTTTTGACTGCAGTTTGACCTCATGCTCACACCAAATGGATAGAAATTCTACCAATTTCGAGCAATTTTCTTCTATTTCTTGGGTACAAACAAAGCTACAACCATTAACCCCAACTACATTTCCTATCCTTATTCCAGGGATGGACAAATCAGGAACCCGGGCACTCAGGACATGCATATTTCATGTCATGGAGATTATTTTTTTTAGTCATAATCATAGCCCATGGACAAATAGATTCAACAACCAGAAAAGGAAATAAACCCTACTTCCTATTGACTTTTGCTAAACAGGTTTACAATTTTCCTTTTGTTTGTATGTTTAAACGTAATGCACCTACACATTGGCCCTAGTTGCTGTAACTATAGTATTTGATGCTGAATCTCACCACCTGCTGCACTAAACACAGCATGATCTTGCTATGCAATGTTTACTTGGCTGAATAATTAGTGTCTTATAACTGTCCTGCCAGCACATTATATACATACGATACAGAGAGAAACCAAAGACGCTAGCCAGGATCAAATGAAAATAGCATTAAAAAAAACCACAACTCATGGTTGAAATGCTGGCCAATGTCTTTGAGTTAGTTTTGGTCTAAATTGTAAACACAATGTGCGTCAAAACCTTTATCTGGCTCAAATGACAGTCTTTTACCTGTGCTTAATGGTTGTATAGTCTATTATATAGTGTGGTTTATAGTCTGTTGTCTGACTGTTTGCACTGTTGTTGGCTGCTGTTTCATGCCTTGGAGACACAGAAACTTTTTGAAAAAGTTTGAATTTGAACGTAATGAAGAAACCATGCCATTAAAATAATTCAGTAACACTAGAATGAAGGAAGGGGGGCATGGTGGCTAAGTGGTTAGCACGTTTTCCTCACACCTCAATCCTGACTCCGCCCTGTGTGCATGGAGGTTGCATGTTCTCTCTGTAATTTTGGGGGGTTTCCTCTGGGTACTCGGGTTTCCTCCCCAATTCCAAAGAAATGCATTGTAGGCTGATTGGCGTTTACAAATTGTGTGAATGTGTGTGTGATTGTGCCCTGCCTGTCCAGGGTGTCCCCTGCCTTGTGCTCCAAGTTCCCTGTGTAGAATAAGCAGTACAGAAAATGGGATGGATGGAATGAAGGAGCTGATGTAAGTGACCATAACACGATTTCCAGTTTAATACCTCCAGCTGAGGATAAAAAGCTACTTGGTGGGTGGAAGGGTCACGAGTCTCACTATCAGGAGTGCTAAAATCTCCAAAAAGTATATCTTTTAGTATCTTCACACTGTCTAAGACAAAGAGGCGCTGACAGATTTATAAGTGCAGTACTGAAAATGTACAGTATGTGTTTTAATGGATGGCTCAGAATGTGTGTGTGTGTGTGTGTGTGTGTGTGTGTGTGTGTGTGTGTGTGAGTGGGTGGGTGGGTGTGTGGGTGTGCGTGTTTGCCATCTGTCTTTCTCTTTCTCTATCTCATTAATTGCTTTACCAAGATTCGAGTAGCGGGGATTGGCTGCTGCCAGGTCCTTGTTTGTAATCGTAATTACCCAAAGTTAATTTGCTGATGGATTCTAATGCAGGACATTCATTAAAAATTTATAAATTAGGTGTTTAATAGGTAATATGTTCTCTTATGCTGTCTCATCTTCACTTCCACCACAGCATTTAACTAACATCTGGAGCTATGTCTATTCATAGAATGCTTTTCACTATTCAACTATTCATAGAATATTTTCATCTTTAATAGTTTCTGAGAAAACATATTCAACTTGTTACTTACCATAAAAAAACCCCAACACTTTTAATATTGACATCCAAGCAGATTCCTTAGCGCTCTTCAAGTCAGACTTCTTTTTTCTTCAGAAAGTCTGATACGAAACCAACGTAGCAATTTTTCCTCAGCTCTGCGATAACTATAGCATGCCAGCACTGCTGAATCCAACCTACACAGGTGTCAGGAGCAGAGATCATGCTCTGTTAAATCTCAAAACCTTAAATACCACGTTCCCTACACTGAACCCTTGACAGCTTAACTAGCTTTGTCTCTCCATGTTGCACAATACTTTCCTTTGTACCCAACGTCAGCCTATTTGTCTTTTTAAAGGTACATTTTTAAATGTTCTTACCCCCTGCTTCCTTTCAGACTGCTGCATACATTTCCCTGCAAATAGAAGTAAGTATACGTTCTTTGCTGTTACATAAGGTAATGTAGATGAATTGCAGAGTTGTTTTTTTTCATGTGTCACTTTACAGGTATTTTCCTTATCTTTTTGTTTCTTTTATTAAATCAAAGCGTTTTACGGTTGGCAGGATCAGTCATTTTGGTGCTGTTCTATATATTGTTATGGATAACTATGGATACATTTACTAGCCACTTTAATAGGAACCCCTGTACACCTGCTTATTTATGGAATTATATATGCAATTAGCCAATTATGACATAGAACCATAATACATAAACTCATGCAGATACAGATCAAGAGCTCAGACTAGAAATAAGTCTTCAACTGTTGAGCCTGTGCCCATTGTAGCCTCAGATTCCTGTTCTTGGCTGACAGGAGTGGAACCCGATGTGGTCTTCTGCTGTTGTAGCCCAAGGTTTGACGTATTGTACATTCTGAGATGCTTTTCTGCTCACCATGTGTGTAAAGAGTTACTGTAGCCTTCCTGTCAGTCTAAACCAGTCTGACCATTCTTCTCTGACTTCTCTTATTAACAAGTTATTTAGGGGCAAACTGGTAGATTCTTGTGCAGCGCGTCTCCGCATATGTATAAGTGTCTGACAGCATACGATTTTAAAATGATTAAGATGGTATACTATTAAAATACCATTATATAAATCTAAAATAATACAGTTGATATTATACTATATGTATGATATCATATTTCCAGTGCAGCATGTTCCTTAATCCATGTAACAAGGTGATATTTTTAAAGAACAAACATCACAATATTTCTACAATATTTTAAGATTAAGGTTGATCCATGTACTAAGTTTATTTAGTTTCCCTTACTAATTTATTACCAAAACTAATCATAGTCTTATATGAAATTCCACATAATGCTGTTTAAAAACACTATGCTTTTTTTTTTTTTGCAGAAAATAATTATATTATGTTGCATAATTACTATACTGAATTCATATTATTTCATTCAAATATTTCATTCAGTGTAAAAAAAAAAAAATCATATATGTAAAATCCATATACAGTGCCCTCCACTAATATTGGCACCCTTGATAAATAGGAGCAAAAAAGGCTATGAAAAATTATCTATATTGTTTAACCTTTTGATCTTTTGTTAAAAAAATTCACAAAAATACTCTGCGCTCATGGATATCAAATAAAACCACTTCACATTTTGTGAAGCTCAACAACCTTTTGCCGCACATCACAGCTATATTCCTCTTACCCATTGTTATGAATGACAGGGAATTTTGCCTATGTGCTACCTCATATTTATACCCCTGTGAAGCAGGAAGTCATTGTTGAACAACTTCCTGTTCCTAGTCGCCCAGGTGTACTAAATATATATATATATATATATATATATATATATATATATATATATATATATATATATATATATATATATATATATATATTTATATTTATATATATATACACACACACACACACACATATATCTATCTATCTATCTATCTATCTATCTATCTATCTATATATATATATATATATATATATATATATATATATATATATATATATATATATATAAACCTGTGTTTTGTTTGCAATTGTTTGATATTCATGAGAGCAGAGTATTTTTGTGAATTTCTTGAACAAAAGATCAAAAGGTTAAACAATAAAGACAATTTTTCACTGCCTTCTTTGCTCATATTTACCAAGAGTGCCAATATTAGTGGAGGGCACTGTATATAGACATTTAGTTCATTTGTTCTTCATTAGGCATTAATGACCAGGTTTTAGGCATAACTGACACAACAACACAATTCCTAATGTCAAAAATCTATTTCAATAAATCAGTATGTCAGTTAGATAATTATGTGAAGTGTAGCTTGATTGTGATTGCCCTTTGATGATGATGATGATGATGATGATGATGATTTATTTATTTATTTATTGCAATATGATGTCTATCTGTAAAAAAGTGCTTTATTAATTATACACAATCTTATTATTTATTATGTAAAACATTCGTTCTTTTACCCAAGGGGTAAAATACAAGTTGCTATAAACGTGATTAATGTGAGTATTATTGCCACTGTCATTAGATAGAGGACACGTTTTAGATAAAGGAGTTTTTAAATTGCTGTGTCTCTAACATCTGTTACCTTCTGCAATCATAGTGCTGCAATGCTGAAATCTACTCACATCTATCATGCTATCTTGGTGATATGAAGTAAATTCCTTTCCATCATTTCTGTGTTTTTCTCTCACACATACCTGGGAGTGCATACTTATCTGAAAGAAAAAAAAAAACATGACCAATGACTCATGCATGCTATTAGACTTTCGACATGTTCCTTGTTTGCTACTTGGCTGTAATAACATGCTGTCAAAATTTGTGAGTATCCCTTTTGTACTTCTTCTCTCACTAGCTCTACTTTCACCCTATTCTGAAAAGTTTCTCTTTTTTCATTTCGGAAAGAATTTGTCTGCCTCCCCTGATCATTCCAGTGTCTTAGCATGCAAAGCCAAGAGAAGGGGGGAAAAAAACTAAATTTCAGAGTCTTACTTTCAGGTTTCTGTCTTATCATAATTCTATCTTACTTCTAGCTCTCTTTACAGCTGCTGAACTTTCGACTCAGTGTTAATGAGCTGAGAAAATATGTTTTCCCTAAGCCTGATTCTGCCCCTTTTCTTCTTCCTTTTCCTTCTTCCACAGCTTCATGCCCACAGATGGATGGCAAATTGAGTCTTACTGCTTCATCACACTTGAAAAGGAAAAATCCTTAATGGTTCTGCTATTCAAGGTGCTGTGCTAGTGATTAAATATCTAAGGGCTATCAAAAAAACATGGCCCAAATCTGTTTTATTTATTGGAACCATTCATTCATATTCTCTCTCTCTCTCTCTCTCTCTCTCTGTCTCTGTCTCTCTCTCTCTGTGTGTGTGTGTGTGTGTGTGTGTGTTCAAGTCTCTATGATGAATATTTCATATTTCAGAATTTTCAGCATTTTCTGTCACCTTAACAAGTGAAAAATAGTAAAAAAAATAAATAAATAAAGGATGTTATATACAACCTCTTTATTAAGAACACCTGTACCACTGCTCAATTTTTGAAATTAACAATTAATCCTGTAGCAGCAGTGCAATGCATGAAATGATACAGATACAGGTCAAGAGCTTCTGCTAATATTCACATCAAACAGAATGGTGGAAAAATGTGATATCTGTGACTTTACCCATAGCATGGTTATTGGTGCCAGAATAAGGGCTGGTTTGAGTATTTCAGAAACTGCTGATCTCCTGGGATGTTCAAACACTACAGCCTATAGAGTTTACACAGAATTGTGGTAGTGGTGGTGGTGGTGGTGGTGGTGGTGGGGGGTGGGGGGGGGTGGGGGGGGGGCGATGAAAAAACATCCATTGAGTGACAGTTCTGCAGGTGGAAACTCCTTGTTGATGAGAGAGGTCAGAGGAGAATGGTCAGACTGGTTCAGGCTGACAGGAAGGTTCTGGTAACTCAAATAAACATTTTTTACAACCACATTGTGTTGGAAAGGGCTGAATCAAGTCTTCAGGCAGATGGGCTAGAACAGCAGAAGATCCCATTCAGTATAAGGAATCTGATGCTACGGTGGGCAAAGACTCACCAAAACTGGACAGGTGAAGATTGGAAAAACACCTGCCAACATATTTCTAAGCTTCACCTTGAGTGTATATTCCTGTTAGAAGATGACTGACTGGATTTTTTTTTTAAATTTACTTTGCATTTGCTTTGCACATAAGTACACATTACACATAATGAAAATAAAACAAATGCATTTGTATAATAATAATAATAATAATAATAATAATAATAATAATAATAATAATAATAATAATAAATAAATAAATAAATAAATAAATAAATACATGCATACATACATACATAAACAAGTAAACAAACAAACAAATAAACACTGCAACAGAAATAGTAAACTCAACAAAGAACATAAACTGGATGTTAGGAAACATATATAATAATATATATTATATATATTATTATTCTATTCTATTATAAATATAACAAATATATTTATAATAGATAGATAGATAGATAATATGCAAAAAGTGAAAATAAAATCTGTAGGAGGATGAGCTGGATGTGGACCAACAGTGCTATTACTCTTGTGCTTCTTAAAAGTGCTTTTTTATTGCTTACTTGTACAAATAACCTGGAAAATATGTAGAACGTGATCAAATAAATGGTTTAAGCAAAAGCCTCAACACACATGTATTAAGTGGCTGAAAAAATCTGTTTAAAAAACTGACTTCCGGTCCATAAACAGCTTTGTGTTTGGATGGGCTTCCTGTCAGTCATTTTATAGACACCATACTCTATAATGGCCGAATGGTCAGGTGGGCTCAAGGGGGAAAAAATAATGATGTAAACATCAAATCCAGTTACTTAACTGTTAATCTTATCTAATGCACTTTTAAATGATTTGTGTTGAAGCACTTAGTCCCAGTTCCATCCTTTCACCTGGTTTGATGCCCTTTTATTTATTTTGGTCAAATCAAATAATAATCAAACTTCAGTGTGATCTACAGTCTTGTATCTGCCAGTAAACCAGATGGACTTAATGTGGCTATGTGGATCACGTTGACTGGGACTGCCCTGCATCTCACAGGATGATTTTCCTCTCTAGCTGCTATTAGAGAAGAGGAGGAAAATGCCAATGCCATAGAGTCTTTTTTTCCTCTGCTAGGTAAAAGTAATTGTCTCTAATCTGAATAATTATTTCCCTCATGTGTGACCATAGATTTAAGATAAAAAGAGAAGGTGTCAGTGGGCAAAAAATAGTCAATCTCTTTATTGAGAATCCTTTTTTAAAAACCTAATTACAACTATAAGAGCATATCATTAACAGTATTCTCTCTGGAGATATTGTTGGAGATAGTATGATGTTAAATCCCTTTTTTTTTTTTTTTAATATTTAACAGAAAAGGAAACTCTTATATAGACCTTCATAGCTGGCAAATCCTGAAATATTCAAACTATTTGAAATGATAACAGAGTGAAATAATATGAAACACACACAGAGCTGTATTCAGTCGTGTATTAGCTGTGTACTGTTAAAGATCAGAACTGTTCAGATAAAAAAAAAATATTTTCAACCTAACCTTAAAGATTGATGCTGTGTCTGAACTTATTTCATTTACTGTATCTCCTACTGTAATTAGCAAATCAATATTAAAAGCCTCAAATTGTCTTGAACTTTATTCATTCAGCCATTTAATCATTCACTAATCACTTTATCCTGGACAGGGTCCATGGGTCCAGAGCCCATCCCAGGAGCACTGAGTGCAACCAAACCAAAGGCCTTGGAGCTGTGAGACAACACACTGTGCCTCCCACCATTTTTTTTTTACTAGATAATTTTTTGAAATGGTGAAACAGTATAATGGTGGTGAATTTGCATTCTGCATCTTCTTAAAAATGCAGGTTTGAAGCCCATCTTACAACTCCTATAACCTTGCAATTATTTATAAGTTCTTTAAAATGGTACATAAATTTTATTTTAATTGTACTATGCTCCACTGAGCTGTGCCCTTTAGTATGCTAAATTGTATTGTTGCTAACAGCGCTTACATTTGGCCCACATCCACTGCCAGCTTGATTGCACCACAGAAGAGCTTGCCTTCCATTGCCTAGTGGGCTTTGCCATCACACCGGGTGTACACTTCACTTCTCACTCTATGGAAGTCCTGGTAGCAGGGCTTCCATAGCCTGCGAGACAAATAGAACACAATAATTATGATTATGCTGCAGTTAGGGCAAGGCTGTGTAAGTGCTTGTCGAAAATTTTCTGGTCCCAAACTATTTAGGCATTGCTTATGACTATTGCCAAGCTCCGTCAGAGCTTGGCTGCACAAAGAACTCACCATTGTGCCCTAAATTGCGGGAGATTAAGAAATTGGAAAAGGTTGAATAAATGTCAACATGTCTCTGAGTGAGTTACGAATATTGATAAAGGAGTAGTAAAGTTATCATCAACCAAGTTGTACATCAATGCACTCTCCTAGATGGTGCAGACTTTACCATTAGATTTTATGCAGTCTTTTACAAGGATTTTTGAGCACTTCTTATCATATTGAATCTACTTCTTCTGCTCCTTGGCAAGGAACACAGGAAAACTCCACTAGTTCCAGAAGGGGAAAAGCCCTGGCAGTCCATAATGTAAGGAAGTAGAATAACTTCCATGTCCATCCATCCATCCCTCTTCTACCACTTACTCCTTTTCAGGGTCACGGGGAACCTGGAGCATCGGGCACAAGGCGGGGTACACCCTGGACAGAGTGCCAATCCATCGCAGAGCACACAATCACATACACACTCACACACCCATTCATACACTACGGACACTTTGGCCAATCAGCCTACCATGCATGTCTTTGGACTGGGGGTGGAAACCGGAGTACCTGGAGGAAACCCCCGCAGCATGGGGAGAACATGCAAACTCCGCACACACATGGCCCCGGTGGGGCTCGAACCCCGACCCTGGAGGGGAATGTGCTAACCACTAAGCCACCGTGCGCCCCACTCTTCTGTGTTTCACTATTAATTTTACCTTATCTGACTGTGTACTAAATATGAATATCATGAAATGTCCATCATTACAAGCTCAATGTCTCAAAATGATGAAACCAAGCCATTTGTTATCTAATAGTACTTGAGAGTCGTTCCTCTATTTAGCACCAAAATGCTGGTGATATGACTATGTTAAGGTTGTCAGGATGTTTCCTCAAAACAAAAAGTTCTGTCCTTCAGGATACTCATTATTACCCAGTACCACTTCACTGTTAGCCAAAAGACAAAACTTAGTATGTGGACAGTGAATTTTGGGCTGCTGGTTAAGTCATTACACTGTGTATTTATGGCCAGCACATCCACGCAAGACATCGATGCCAATGGAGGTGCCCCTTTGCTGAATACTGACTCCCTCATCATCTATCACACAATTTATTTTTACATACTATGATGTACAGTATACAGCCAGTTTAAACATCTAGTCATTTCCAACTTTAATGTTCATGTGCATTCTGAGCCTTGTATTCTGTGATTGCTATTTCCATGTTTTGACCCTTGGCTTGTTGTTTGCCCCTTGTCTGGTCTGTTTGGGAAATTCTGTGTTTGACCATTGTCTTCTTTTTGGATTGTGTCTTGGAATTTGCAAATAAACCTCCTCCACATGGATAATAACACATCTCCTGAATCAGGTCCATTACAATGACCTTTTATAAACCATTCTTTTATTGATGAGTTTTTACACTAGGCAATTCATATGAAATGATATGAATAATAAAGTCTAGGGCAAGAACAAGGTTAGGTCAAGGGTTGGGAGTCATAACTTCTGTTACAATTTTGTTTATTTGGAATCCAACAAAATTGCTCTGGCTATTTAGAATTCCTATGAATTTCCAAGGAAATCTGCTTGCCCAGTATACAGAATCCTGGGGCTAAGCTTCCTATTAATTGTAGCTTTAGGATGGCAGTGTGAAAAAGTGTTCAAAGAGTGTCTTATGCCCTTTTCATTTCATATGCGGAAAAGACAGAGGACAAAAGGACAGAGATTTCAATTAATGAGACAGGACACTGTCTATGACCTGACATGATGCAGCCAAACATACAGAATGTGATGGTTTTTTTTCCTTGCCAAAAAGTGACTAGTCCATTCAGTTGTCTAAATGATAACAAAGTAACTAAAGGTATACAGGTAACTCATATATAGACTTCATATAAATCCATAATGAACTTTTTCACACTATCTGTTGTTACCCAGATGAGGATGGGTTCCCTTCTGAGTCTGGTTCCTCTCAAGGTTTCTTCCTCTTAAAACATCTTAGGGAGTTTTTCCTTGCCACCGTCGCCACTCAGTGGCTTGCTCAGTTGGGATAAATTCGCACCTTTAATATCTGTATACTGTGTTGATATTTCTGTAAAGCTGCTTTGAGACAATGTCTATTGTAAAAAGCGCTATACAAATAAAATTGAATTGAATTGAATTGAATATATACAGATCCCAAGATCAGCTGCCTTGACTAACTATTACAAACACTGAAAACAGCATGGATGACTAAATCCCACAAAAGACACCAATATTGGGTGCATGGTGGCTTAGTGGTTAGCACGTTTGCCTCACACCTCCAGGGTTGGGGGTTTGATTCCCACCACTGCCCTGTGCATGAGGAGTTTGCATGTTCTCCCCATGTTGTGGGGATTTTCTCTGGGTTCCTCCCCAGTCCAAAAACATGCATGGTTTGGCATGCTGATTGGCACCCTGTCCAGGATGTACTCCGCCTTGTGCTCCATGCTCCCTGGGATAGGCTCCAGGATCCCTGTGACCCTGTAGGATAAGTGGTATAGAAAATGGATTAATGGATGCCAATATTTTTTTTCATTTGTAACTTTTGGAATCTTTTAGGCTTGTTCTCTTTGGGCAAACTGCTGCCCACCAATGCGCTCTTAAAGAGAGGAAGGTGGGTTTCTCTTCTGCCCTCAAGGCTGAGATCATGCCTTATGAACTCTCCTCATAGAAGTCATTTATCAACTAGACAGCTTTGCCTGTAGCTGGAGCACACGTTGGTTTAATGGGCTTTAAAGCAGACACATTGTTTAATGAGTTCAGTTTGTGTAGGTGGGTTTTTGTGGAAATGGAACTTCACCTCCAAGCAAGTGCTGCACACAGTTGAGAAGAAATTGAAGACAGTAATTTGCTAAACCTTCTATAGGTCTTACTTCTGATTACTGGTCCTAGCTGGAAATCAGTATACAGGTAAACCTGTGGTATTTCTGGGGCTTGTGTTGATTTTGAAAAATAAGTAGAGTATTTATGAAATTATGTATTATTTAACTTAGTTATAGGCTGGGTTTTTGACTCAATATGACCTCATGACTGCAAATTCATAACAATATGCACATGTTCAAATATAGATCATAAGGTTATAATATATAAGGTGAGACTGATGTACAGGTTTGACTGAAGGCATTTCTTACAAACAAACTAATCTTGAATGTTAGAATATGTTTAATATTTGTTTGAGATTGGGTTGGTATAGGTATGTAACTTGGTCACTTGTGTACACCCTTAAAAATAGTATTATAAGTTATTTCATTGAACAGAAGACAGAAAGTGATGAATACACAGCAGGGGGAGATTAAGGTAATCAATTGCCCCTAGGTGCCTGACAAGTGCTAAACGTTCTTTCTGTTTACGGATGTGACATAACCACCCAAAAATGACATATTTCTGAATTCTTCTTGCATTTTTGATGCATGTTTCAATTAACACCAGCTGCGTTGGAAGTGTTAGATGTGTGTGAAACACAAGCCTACATGTCTCTGTATTTTTTTTGTTTATTTTACGAGCATGCATAAGTGAAGCATAAACTACACCGAAATCGCTTGAAATTACACAATCGCACTTTCTATGCACTGAACTTTATTTAAAATAATCTCACATTTTGATTGAACTAACTACAGCTGTCCCCATCTGCCATGTGTTATTGCCATGGCTGTACATTTATGCTTTGGTTTTCTTAATAAATATGAAGCGTGATGTTGTGCAGTGACCTGTATGTAAATTTAGTCACTACAATAATTTTGTGACAGTTAAATATAATCCACAAAAAAATTCATCCACTCGAACCAATTATGAACTCATAAATTATTTCACATGTTTATAGACCCATTGGGATTGTAGCCAGTAAAACTTTCTGACCAGCCAGGGGGGCATGGTCCTAGTGAGGTGTGCATTAATATCTTTACTGCTTAATAACTTATTTAGAAAATTATTGGGTTTTTTTGGTCTGCCTGTGAATTGGCATTTGATTCATGAACTGAAACTCTGAATCTGATTCACCTTCTGCAGAGTACCATCTACTTTTCATGTATGTGTTCTCATTATCTTAAAGGCATTTTGGTCACACTCTAGAGAGAAACATGACACCCACATAAGTCCTTCATGACAAATAGCATAAAGCATTTGACCGTTATAAAAGCTTATAAGGTTTTTGATATTTTTTGAAATGTTGATCAATATTTATTGCACACATGCCACTGGAGTTATGTATATTTTTTCTGGCCAATAAAAGTCATGACACAATAATGACACATTTATACATATTTTTACTGTCGTTTAGGTAAAAGTTTCTCTGACCTTAGAGTGAAATTGGTTTTGATATTTTACATGTCTCATCTTGTCACAATAAGTCAATTGTCATGAAGTTCTAATGTAAGTCTGCCTAGAAACGGTCATAAAGGGACACAACCTTAATGCATATCATGTGGTATGTCAACTTGTCAAAAGAGACAAATTAGGCTTGTTAGAAAAAGCATTTAGAAAATGTTTATATAGAGTTATATCAGTTATTATGATATATTGTGATGTGCATGTAGGTGCTATGTATCACTATGAACAACTCTCTCAAATAAAGTGATCTAATTGCATAGGCTTGATCTCTGATACATATAAATAGTGAAGTTGATGTCTACGTATGAATTACGAAATGAACTCATAAAAGAAGAGAAATATCTGGACACCATTGTTTTAGCATAATGATCATGAAAAAATATCGTTTAGCTCTTAGTTGGCCTAACATCAGCATGCATTTCATTGCAAAAAGAATGCCATATAAGTGGATTTTTTTTAATAATCTCTCTAAAAACCTAAATTGCATTGTTTGTATGTGTGTGTGTGTGTGTGTGTGTGTGTGTGTGTTTTGTTTTGTTTTGACAAAAAGCTCATTTTGGATACATTGTTTACAGTTCAGCTGGTCCCATTGAGCCAGTATTTACAATACCTTCCGCAACATGCATGCCATTTTTTGTGTTTAAAGCGATGTCACAGAGCCAAAGCTTTCCACCTGCTCAGCCAAGCGTGAAAGCACATGGTCGCTCTGGGATCAGGCACTATTAATAGAATCCATGCAGTCCAGTCAGTCATCATTATTGGCTTATTATGTTCCGCTGGTAGATGCAGGCACTAAATCACTTTCTGTAATAAGCTGGAGAGTGCCAGTGGCACATTTACATTCCAGACACTGTCACAGTGCTGCCTCTGGTGTGTGTAGAGCCTGGATTTGTATGACTTATCTGATTGACACTTCTGCTTTCTGGGTGTAATTATCACTTTAAAAAAAAAACTTGCCAAAGCTGGAAATTCTGTTGGACACATTATAATGTGTGAGGTCAAGCATCTAAAAAATCACATTTTTCTCTGATGACACATGGAAATGTCACATTTTTCTAGTCAAGACTGAAAAACCATACAAAAAACAAAAGAAAACTATTCATTCAATTAGCCCAAAATATACTGTATCTAATGAGCCAGCTCATTACAATGAACTGAATCATTTTCTTTAATTAATTAGTTAATTTATTTATATAATATTCTATTAAATACAATTCTTTACACCAAACTGTTACACTGTTATAAATAAAACTATAACAGCTATAACAGGTCAGAGATTTAATGTACCTCGTCGGAAAGAGACTTGGAATAGACCAGCTATGTAGCTTTAAATAAGGGTAGCCATCCCAGAAATAGTTATATACACCAACCTCCTCTAACTGGTCAAGGAGCTCTTTACAGCATACTACTCTTATTGGTCAAGGAGGAGGCATCACAGATATCAGTGATACTCTAGGCATTACCCAGAAATCTGAACAACTCATTTAACTCATAAGTAAGTATTTATTTTTTATTTTGCTTTACTTTATAACATCCACAAAAACTACTAACTAATTTTCCTTCTCACTAATTAGCATGTACAGGGGTTTATTCTGGATTTCTACATGCATTTGATGACTCAGTATATAATGGCAGCTTGTGTATTGGTCCAATATAATAAAATTGTGTATTGGTGCAATATATACAAACCAACACTTGGTTTAATTTTTTTTTTTATATTTGAACAACAGTTAAAAATAATAAACTCCTTCCTTATCATTGGCTGTATACCTAAATCTTTCAAACAAGCAGGTATCAAACAAATGATTACAAACCTTGACCTTTACTAATGTCAGTTTCAAATCATAGGCCAACATCAAATCTCCCCTTTATCTTGAAGATTCTAGAAACGTTTGCAGATCAGGAATCTCATACATGAAACCTTTCAGTCAGCATTTCGACCTCATCACAGGACTGAAAAGTAGTAAATCACCTACTATGAGCCCCTGATCAGAGTTGCATCTCTTTGCTTGTATTATTTAATCTCAGAGCAGCTTTCACAATATCACAATATCACAATATTGTAACTAGATAGAATTGAAAGGGTTTTTTTTTTTTAAGGGAATGTCTCTGTTCTAGTTAGATCATACCGGTCTGACTGTTAACAGTTTGTCAATGTTAATGGTGACTTCTACCTGCATACAAAAGCAAAGTTTGGTGTTCCACAAGGCTCTTTTCTAGGGACACAGTTTTCCTATACAGTGGGGGAAATAATTATTGAACACGTCAACATTTTTTTTCAGTGAGGTTATTCAAATGAAACTTTCACCAGACATCAGTATTAACTCAAGAAATCTGCAAATATAAAGAATTCACAACATTAAACTCCAAAAATAAAGTTATATGTAATAATGACAGAAATTACACAGGAAAAAAGTATTGAACACACTAAGAAAAAGCAGTTCTCCAAGGCAAGGTAAGGGTTAGTAAATTGATGGTCTATAAAAAGGCTTTTCATTACCAAGGTGTCACAAGAAACATCTCATCATGGGTAAAAGCAAAGAGCTCTCCCAAGACCTTCGCAACCTTATTGTTGCAAAACATATTGATGGAATCGGATACAGATGTATTTCAAAACTCCTGAATCCTCCAGTAAGCACCACTGGGGCCATTTTCTGCAAGTGGAAGCAACATCACTCCGTCATCAACCGGCTATGCACAGGAGCTGTTCGCAAGTTTTCTGACCAGGGAGTCAGAAGAGTAGTCAGAAGAGTAGCCCAAGAGCCAAGGACCACTCGGAAAGAGCTCCAGAAACACTTGGGGGCAGCAGGTGCCATCGTCACAGAGAAAACAATAGGCAATGCACTCCACTGCTCACACTCACCCTGCAAGAATCCATTACTAAAGAAAAGGCATGTCGAAGCTCGTTTAAAGTTTGCTACAACTCATTTGGACAAGCCTATGAAATACTGGGAGAGTGGACACTGTGATGGTCAGTCAAAAAGACTGTGATGGTCAGATGAGAGCAAAGTTGAACTTTTTGGCTGTCATACTACACACCATGTTTGGAGAAGAAATGGCACTGCACATCACCCTTAAAACACTATACCAACAGTGAAGTTTGGAGGTGGAAGCATCATGGTGTGGGGCTGTTTTTCATCACATGGTACTGGCAGACTTCATATAATTGAAGGAGCGATGAATGGAGCCCTTTACTGGGAGATTCTTGAGAAGAATCAGCTGCCATCGACCAGGATGATGAAGATGAGACGTGGGTGGACCTTCCAGCAGGACAGCGATCCAAAGCATACAGCAAAGGAAACTCTCACTTGGTTTTAGAGAAAACAAATCAAGGTGTTAGAATTGCCCAGTCAATCACCTGACTTGAATCCAATTGCACATTTGTGGAAAGAGCTAAAGATCACAAGAGGTTCACAAGAGGGCTCCATGGAATCTTCAAGATTTAAAGACAACATGTTTAGAAGAATGGTCCAAAACCACACCTGAATACTGCAACCAATTAAAGCTTGAAGCTGTCATTATAAACATAGGCTAAGTATTAAATAAATTTCAGTTAGGGTGTTCAATACTTTTTTTCCGGTGTCATGCCACTTCATTACACATAACTTTATTTATGGACTTTAATGTGTGGATTTCTTGAGTTGGTCTGGTGAAAATTTCATGTGAATAGCCTCATTGGACATATATTTACTGAAAAAAACGTTGATGTGTTCAATACTTAATTCCCCCACAGTATACTGTATACTACCTCTGAGCATAATTAGTCTTAAACATGGCATCAGGATAACTTCTGTTGAACTTCTACTTCTTGCTGATGGCACACAGTTGTATGTTCAGCCAACCTGCCTGATATATGACACATAAACATGTTATATGTAAATAATTATCAGCTTCTGCTATGCTGATGACACACACCTACATCCGCATAGTACAAATTGCTACCATATTTACATTATTTGTCATCTGTCATGTTGTTTCACTGAAACGTACAGCTGTGTGTCATACCAGATGACAGACCAGCGTAATAATGAAGAATGTGTAAAATACATTTGACACTAGATGTTGAGTATCGTTCAACTTAACTCCAAGAAGGCAGAAGTTCTAAGCTTTCTGATCATGTAGTAACTTGTGATTTACTTTCAGTTACATCATGTGCAGCAGTGAAAGACCCTTGGTGTAATTATTGAGGTTGAGTAATGCCTCGCTGTCTGGATGTTCCAGCAGTTGTATAAACAAGCTACAGTTTGTCCAGAATGCAGCAGTCAGAGACCTTAATAGAATCAGAAAGTTTGACCATACTTCCATATCCTATCCAGACTACATTGGTTATAAAATACTATTAATGACCTGTAAACCACTGAATGGTCCTGCCCCACAGTTCCGCAGGAAACTTTTCATCTATTGTCTTTTGATATACCTGTGACAAATGGTAGAATTATGCATGGTGCCAGGGGTTTCCAGCTCTGAAATTCCTGAATTCTGGAAATATTTGTGTGTAAATGGCATTTATTTTCAGAATTTTCAGTATTTTTGGAAGATGCAATACTTCAAGCCCATGGCAGTGCAGCAAGTATCATCAGTGTTGTGTTCATAATAATTGTGACTACTATTATGAAGTTATGTTCTGGAAGTGATGTGAATCGCGATCAGTGTTGGGTAAGTTACTCAAAAAAAAGTAATACACTACAGATTACTAATTACTACTTTAAAATTGCAATCTGATCACATTGCTGATTACTGCATGTAAAAAGTAAGCAGATTACTAATTACTTTCACGTCAAACCTACAAAAATACACTACAAAGTGAAACTCAGTTTTTTCAGTAGTTTTAGCATCCGTAAATGTATGACATGGTCAGAAAAAGTTGTATTTATCATAAAACTTGCCTCGAGTGTTGTCACTGTTTGTAGGACTACCAGACCGATAAAATATTAAACTTTTCTAACTAGGCTAGTTTGGTGTTGTTAGCCAAGGGGAGGCATAGCTAAGCTATCACTGTATGGGTTTGGCTGCTACAGTGCCATGAAAAGTACATTATTTTTCCTTCTGCTCTGCTCATATCATGTTCACATAAACTGGAACTCATATAGACATTTACACAGCAGAGTTCCTGCTCAGCATCAGAAGATGTTAGTGTTTCAGTTTCCCCTTAATTGGTTTAAAAAAACAATCGGCGTGTATCCATTTTTCCTCACACTGACTGTGAGCTAGCGTTTGGCAGAATTGAGAGCTGTCAGCCAATAAGACACGAGTGTTTCCACGTATTTTCCTGTAATCCTGTCTGATTGGTCCCGCCTCCGATAACTGAAGATATAAAATTACAGGCCGTCTTCTTTTACTGACGTTCAGTTATGTAGTGACAAACCGCTCCAAGTGGAGAATTATCCGGGGCTAAAGAAAAAAATCTGGTGGGTAAAAACGTGATTTATTTTAAAAATGCATTTTACGTAATATTGGTTTCTTAACAATAAATTTGTAACGCAAATAACGTAATTTTATTGACATTAGCAACTATAATCAAATGACAAATTTTAAATGTAATGTGTTACATTACTGCGTTATCAGAAAAAGTAATTTGATTACATTAACGCTTTACTTTGTAATCCGTTACACCCAACGTGATACGATTGGATACACAGTTGAGCGGTTATTAATTATTATAAATTATGCGGTTGCATTAAACATAGCTGCATATGGCTACCAGGTCTCATGTCTCTTTCTGCTATTAATCTGACTCCACAACAAATTGGCGATGAGGATTACGGATTATCTTTTTGAAATTGCTGTACACGAAGATGCTCTGCAAATGTGCCTTTTCCAAGTTTTTTCTGCCCTGCCCAGGTGAGCACGCTGTGCTGTTCGTTACATGGCTGTGGATCTTTCACAATTGCCTATGAGTCATCAATGCTACTGGGGATGACTGGCCTGATGAAAGGCGAAGAGCTGTACTTCTTCACTGCCTCGGTACTGAGGGACAAAGAATTTTCTACTCTAATTGGCTAACACAGGTACAATGTACAAAGTTGCAGAGGATGCCTATTTGGTTCATAAAGCTAATATAGCAGCTGAACGCCATACTTCCTGTAAACATTGTCAGGCGCCACACGAGACAGTTATACAATATGTGGCTGCTTTGTGAGAACTTGTTTCATTTGAATTCAGTGCCAGTGCTAATGAAATGATTCATGATCAGTTAGTGGAGAATGTACGTTAGCCCACGAATACGATAGACACTGACTAGCAACTGATCTTACACTGGACAGAGCTGTTATGATAGCAAGCCAGATTGAATCTGCTGCTGATCAGTCAAAATCCATTTCGAATCCTCATACTACTGCCCTAGTACAAGCTGTGCTACACTCAGCAAAAAGGGAAGCAAACAAATTCTAATAATAATTCGATTCAGACAGGAGAAAAGAAATCATGCTTTCGCTGTGGATCGGAGGCCCACTTAACAAATGGTGTGAACTGCCCTGCTTCAACTGCAGCGTGCAGGACGTGCAAAAAGACAGGAGATTACGCTAAACTGTGCCGTTCTACACAATCCAGCACCAGTGAGGTCCGCGAAATTGCACTGCCTGAAATTACTGCACTATACACAGATTATTCAGCCCATACTCCTAGCATTACAAGCACTGTTACTAATTCTACTCCTGACTCACAGGCTTGTGTGGTGGATTTGATAGCTGACACGGGGTCTTCCGTCATCCTGCCCCATACCAATTATGCACGCTATTTCAATAACATTGCGCTGACACAGCCCACATCCAGGCTTGTGACATATTCCAAAGCTGACATTCCTGCTTTGGGGTGTTTGTCTGCGAATGATTCCTTACATGACCACACAGCCCCTGCTACATTCTTCATTGTGGAAAAAGGGACACCATGAATGGGGAGAGATCTAATGTCTGCATTGCACGTGAGGATCAAAGACAATAGAGTTCTACCCCCTAATGCTTGTCCTGTATGTCCTGTATCTGCTTTCTCTGAGCTAGTATTACAGTGCACTATTTCAGAAGTTTGAATGCGTTAAGAGCTTTGTACGTTGTGTAAAATTAGATGAGACTATTACACCTGTGCGTCATTAAATTCCTCCCATTTTCTGTTCGCAGTGCTGTGTCTGAGGAGTTAGCTCACTTGCAATCAGATGGTGTGGTAGAACACATTGACGCCCCTGCATGGATGTCACCAATCATGGATCACGCACAAAAAAAAACAGGGAAAATTAGGATGTGCATTGATCTAAAAGAACCTAATAAAGCTGTGATTGTGGACTCTTTTCCCTTGCCACACATGGACAAACTACTTTCTGCTCTAAAAGGCTCTATTATATTTACTACAGTTGACCTGACTAACACTTACTACCAGGTGCTGCTGCACAAGGACAATCATGACCTCACGGCTTTCATAAACCATGATGGCCTGTTCTGTTTCTCACCATGTTCCTTAAGGGCTAGCCTCCATGTCAGTTGTATTCCAGAAAATGATGATCATCTTAGAAGGTGTGCCAGGGGTTGGAATTTACCTGGATGATATCATCATTCATGGACATGGCATGCCATGATACACATGATAAAGCATTACAAACTGTCTTACAGTGACTGGAAGCCGCCGACCTGCAGCTAAATAAAGAAGCATGTTGTTTCCACCAAACCACCCTGATGTTCTTAGGTCCCACTTTGTCAGCTGAGGGTCTCCTTCCTGATGAGTCACGTATAGAGGTGATCATCAGTGCCCCTGCACCCTCTGATGAACCTACTCTGTGCTCCCTTCTTGGACTCCTGTCCTGGTACAATAAATTTATTCCTGATTTTGCAACTGTCACTGCTCCAGTGTGTGCATGCTTACAAGACGAGAGTGGATTCAGCTGGTCAAAAGAGGCCAAGCAACGCTTAACTAAAATAAAACAACCATTAGCAAATAGCCCTGCTCTTATTTTATTTGACCCAACACTTTGCACCATTGTCTCCACAGATGCATCTGACTACAGGCTGGGTGCCATACTTTCCCAAGTCGGCCCAGACGATATGGAATGAACTGTAGCTTTCGCATCCCTGGCATGTGTGTAGGCAGCCGAGAAGTGGCACACTTACTTGTGGGGCGCCATTTCACTCCACGAATGGATCGCCAAGCTCTGACAACCCTGTTTACGACAAAGGGCATTGGCCGTGTGGACTGTGCTTAACAAGGTGGTCTGCACACCTTATGTCATTTAATTATGATGTGGGATACCATCCTGGTTCTCAAAATGCCCCTGCTGACTGTCTGTCTTGCTTGCCCTTAACTGTTTCTCCATCAGGTGATACTGTGATCCCAGCACCTCTTGGTGATGCTGAGGAAGAGTTTGTTGCAGCCTGTAAAAGTCTGTCAGTTGCTGATGTTACTGATGCATGTGCTTCTTGCTCTAAGCTGACTAAACTTCGTACGCAGATTACAAAGGGCTGGCCTCCTTCACCTAAGGGACTGGAAACAGATTTGCTTCCATACCACAGACTGCGTCTGGAAATGTCCGTCAGAGACAACTCCAATTATCGAGGTGACCTACTGATTGCGCCTGCTACACTTTGACCGGTGCTGGTCTCAGGTTCACATGTCACGTGTGTCAGCTTAATGACAAGATAGCTACCCCTCATACGGCACCCCTCCAGCTGGTTCCTCTTCCAGATGGGCCATGGCAGAAGGTTGCTGTGGATATAGTCTGGCCATGAGACACTGCTGCTTCTGAATGCAGGCTTGCAATAACTCTGAGGTCTCCTTTACCCACACAGTTACCGCCGATGCTGTAGTTTCTTCAGTCTTCAGTCGCCATGGGAACCCATTGGGTATAGTTACCAATAATGGTGTTCAGTTCACATCTGCTGTTTTTGCTGCTTTTCTAAAAGGGAGGAATATTTTTCATCACTGCTCATCTCTATACTCCCCTGCTGCCAACAGTGCTGTAGAGAGGTTTAATCTTGTACTCAAACATACTATTCTGATGGCCATTCAGCAACATCAGCCACGGAAATCAGCTGTAACAGACTTTCTATAAGTGTACCGTGCCACCCTACATGCTGCGACTGGTACCTCAACTTTTCAGCTACTCTATGGAAGGCAAATGCGTACAAAGCTGTCTGTTCTACCATCTGCTCCTTTTCCATCTACACCTGATTTGACTGTTCGCCGTAGGGTTATGCGGCTGCAGCACAAAATGAAACAGTACACAGACACTAAGAGGGGCACTCACACTCCTTGTTTCCAGGAAGGGGATAAAGTGCGTGTATGGAACCCCTTGCATGTTCCTAAAGGACACAGAAAGTTTACAGATCCCCTCACAGTGACCAAAAAACTGGGAGTGGATACATACATTCTTAGTGATGGTAAAACATGGAATGCATCTAACCTCACTGCATTTCAACCAAATGCTCCAGCTGAGGACACTACCCAATACACGCACACTAATCCCATGAGGTTTATCTTTCTAAAAGTGAGGTTAAAATGCCTAACTGTTTGAATGACTGCCACTTATACTGGTATTGCTTAAAATGTTTTCATTATGTATGTACTGGTAACGTATACTGTTATGCGCTTAATTTGTGACTGACTTAAAAGGCTACAAGGTTACTCTCTTGTTAAAGACTGGACTATTGTGGTTATCAAAAACATTACTTAGAGTTAAACTAAAAGGTTATATGTGTTGTGATGGACAAGAACGGTTCACTTCTGCAATTATTATAAATGGTACTTAATTACCTCAAGTAGCCTTTCCTTAAAAAGGTAAAAATGTTGTGTTCATAATAATTGTGACTACTATTATGAAGTCCTACTGCTTAGAGGTTATGTTCCAGAAGTGGTGCGAATGGTGATACGACTGGAGTTGAGAACATGTAATGGAATGATATGGTTGCATTAAACATAGCTGTATGTGGCTACCTGATCTCACCTCTCTTTCTGCTATTAATCTGCCTCCACTACAATCAGCATGGGGAGAACATTTAAGCAATCCACTGTCTCTCACTATCAACACGTTACTTCCTCCTGTTGTTAACCATTTACTTTCCCTTAATAGTTATTAGTGAAAACTAAGTCAATCATTTTCACTGAGATCAGGGCAGGTATGTGAAATAGCAAGAAGGAGAGCAGAGGAAGAAACATTAATATGCATGAGATGATAATGGAGACAGATTATAAAAATAAAAAAAAAGGAAAAAAGGTGAATGATAGACCTGTCATGGAGTTGGAAACACATTAAGGGAGCCAAGAAGAAGGATGAAATTTGTGTACATGCAAAATGACTTGGGGGGGGGTCCACAAAAACAGGCTTTAGTGGGATGGGCTCCAGATTCGCCATGCCCTTAAGCAGAATTAAAAAAAATAAATAAAAAGCTACTGAAGATGAATGAATGAATATAGTTAACGTGTCTAAGCGATCTCAGTGGGTATAGCCTACTGCTATATTTTACATTTGCTTGAATTTCACTGCTCTTTCATTGTTTGCCTTAATATTCTTGTCACTTTTATTTAGCAAATTATAAACGGTACTGTCACGTTTCAAGATTGAGGCGGAAGCAATCGCAGTTTATCAAACAGTTGAATGAACAAACAAACGACAAAACAAAGACACTAAGACAACTTAGCATAATACTGTGGCAACAACTAAACATAATCTAACAAGAACAAAACATGATAACATGGAACATCTCTGCGAGGCCAAAGGGAGGAACGATGCTCTCCGCGGAGCACGAGGGGGGACCGATGTCCTCCGTGGAGCAGGAAGGGGAGTGACATACAGCTCGCAGCAAAGAAGAGGAACGATGTCTTCAGCGGAACATGAAGGGAGAGCAACGTCCTCAGCAAAGCAGGATGGCAGAGCGACGACCTTGGCCGAGCAGGAAGGCAGAGCGACGACCTCGGCCGAGCAGGAAGGCAGAGCGACGACCTCGGCCGAGCAGGAAGGCAGAGCGACGACCTCGGCCGAGCAGGAAGGCAGAGCGACGACCTCGGCCGAGCAGGAAGGCAGAGCGACGACCTCGGCCGAGCAGGAAGGCAGAGCGACGACCTCGGCCGAGCAGGAAGGCAGAGTGACGACCTCGGCCGAGCAGGAAAGCAGAGTGACAACCTCGGCCGAGCAGGAAGGCAGAGCGACGACCTCAGCGGAGCCGGCAAGCACAGTGGCGTTGTGCGCGGGGTTGGAGAACAGAGAGGAGCACTTGAGTATGTCAGAACACGGAGCAAAGTCTTCAGCCAACCCGGGTGACTGAGCAGCATTCTCAGCTGACCCGAAAAGCTGAGTAGCGTCCTCAGACAAGCAGGGAGGCTGACTTTCGTTCTCCACTGACTCCGTTTGCTGAACTAGATCCATTATGGGGAGGGAGGGTGGGAGATGGTATTAGTCCCGACGACAGACTCCCACTTGTACCCGGACTCCTCCTGCTGTTGGTGTGGCGTGACATAGTCCTCCGCGAACATAGGTGGTAGATTGAAGCCCAGGCACTTCCTGACGACCTGCTGCTTACGTGTCTCAGCTTGGTACTCCTCCTCCTGTTGTGGCATGGCATGGTTCTCCGTGAACATAGGTGGTAGATTGAAGCCCAGGTACTTCCTGGCGACCTGCTGCTCATGTAGCGCAGCTTGGTACTCCTCCTCCTGTTGGTGTAGCATAGCATTGTACTCCGCGAACATAGGTAGCATAGTGACGCCCAGGTACTTCATCGTGATCTGCTGCTTCCGTTGAAGGGCTTACGTTCTGTCACTTTTCAAGGTTGAGGCGGAAGCAATCGCAAATTTTCAAACAGTTTAATGAGTGAGCGAGCGAGCGAGCGAGCAAACAAACAAACAAACAAACAAACAAACAAACAAACAAACAAACAAACAAACAAAACATGGTAACATGGTAACATGGAACACAGTAGTCTAAGACAAACATAAGACAGAGAAGCAGTGCAAACAATGTCTATATATAAGTGTGCTCGTTAACAGAAACGTGATTCAGGTGCAGGTGGTCATGTGACATGTTGTAGTACAGTGCAGTGGCTGATGGGAACTGAAGTCCAGAGTTTACCTCCTTGATATATGACAGATACAAGTCTCCTTTTGTCTTTTTGGTTATTTATATGTTCTCTCTAAAGATTTACAACCAGCCATTCACAATGAGATTTACAAGGTTATTTCTGGTTTAATAAGAAGCTCTTGATGGAATTACATTGTAATAAGATTATAAAATGCTAGCTTGCTGACTTTGGAGACACAACAATATATATTACCAAATACTGTTCTCTTTAAATGACATATATTTGGACTGTTGAATACAAATGACTCAAATAATATCAGCAAAGCAGAGCTCCAAATCCTGAGCAGAATGTCTCTGAAATATTTGAAGTAGTTAGCAGTTCTTGAGGCCTATGTCATGGGCAGGTGTGTGGTTGGCTTGGGTAGTGATACTGGGCCAAAGCCTTGTGATTCATAGCCATGCTGATGATTTGTGGCAGAGTTGTTAACTTGTCGTGACTCCTTTGCTAACTGAAGCTGTTTATGGCATAGTCCATGCTTGGAGAGAGACTGTGATGAGTTTTTTCCACACACACACACTCCTAAAGACTGTGTACAGGACTTGAAGAATTTTGCCCTTCCATCCCAATCACTCAAATTTTCTGAAATGGTATGGTGACACTGAGATAACAACAATAACACAATAATGCAACATGAGCTGCACGAAACTGAGATGGATTATATGACATTTCTTTCAGTATGACTGTCAAAACAAGTTTATCTCTCTCTCTCTCTCTCTCTCTCTCTCTCTCTCTCTCTCTCTCTATATATATATATATATATATATATATATATATATATATATATGTACAAGGTCAGGTCAGAGAATTTGGGTGTTCCATGTCAAGTTCACTATGTTCCCCACCCTGTCCTGCATATTTTATTGTTTTCCTTGCTTCCAATAAACCTGATTCAGCTATTCAGCTATTTAATAATCCTTCCTAAATTGCGGTGGATATGTAAGAGCTGGGAAAACAGTCAAATGTGCAGGACAGGGTGTTCTCCAGGAACAGAATTGGGAACTTGTGTTCTAATCAATTACATTTTGTGTGCATTTACTGTTACTGTCTTGAATTAAGTGCACGTAGTGAGGTGTTAATACATACTTCATGCATACCATGTGCACACAATATTGGGACATGATATAAATAAAAAAATAACCAAGCTTTTTGTGGACATGTGGCCAGTTAGTGTGGGTAAAACCCATATTGTAAAATGAAAACATTTTATCTGTAAAATAACATTATAACTTTGACTAGGACTATTAGTAATAATCCAGTCCCTTCAGGATTTTTTGAGCGCAGAAATTAAAACAAGCAAACTCTGCAATATTTGGAGGAGCTTCTACCTTTTTAAATTTTCCGCAGATATGACGTCATCACAATGCGCATTCAGCCAAAGCCTCTTTGATTCGCATGTGTTGAACATGAGAACAGCTAAAAGATCTCATTTACCAACAAACATCATTTCGAAAGACAAAACTATTTCGTGCAATTGCGATTTCGCCAATTCAAGTAGTTTTTCGCAAAATAAGCACAAAAAACTTCACAAGTTGCATCGCAAATATTGAAAAAAGTCACAGCAAAATCAAGCAACAATCAAAAAGCAAAAAACCTCTGTGAAATCCTGTACAGATCAGTCTCAATGCATTCATATTGTATTTAGCTACTATTAGATGATTAATCATAATTCTTATAATTCAATTCAAGCCCACTTTAATAGGAATATCTGTACACATGCACACATGTAAGTATTCAATCAGCCAATCATGTGGCAGCAGCGCAATGCATGAACTCAAGTAGAGACAGGTGAAGAGCTTCAGTTCATGTTCACATCAAACATCAGACTGGAGAAACAATATGATCTCACTGACTGTCCACTTCTCTTTTAACTTCTTTTAACTAAATTGTTCCCAGGAGAACTGAACAGCTAACTCAGTCCTCTATGCTTCCATTTAAAGATTTGAGATGTAACCATGGCAGCCTGAAGCAAGCAGGTGTGAAGCCACTTGGCTTTCCATGGAGACTCCACACTAATCCCATTTTTAACATGTGCTATTGTATCTACTTCTAAATTAGTCTGTAATTTCTTGTTGAGGTAGTGACATGGCCATCCTACAACTAGTTTGTTTAACCAAATAATTACTATCTCTCATCCTTCACTGCTGCATAGCCGACTTGCTTTTCTCCTCCATAACACCAGCTGGTTAATTTTCTTTTATCTCTACATCTATAGACACAGACTGCTTCATCACAGCTTGACCTCTTGTTCAGTGCAGCATAACACCCTTGTAGACGTTCATCAGTCTCCATGGGGATTCCAATCGTTCTTTTTCCGTATATATTATTATGGCTTGTGCTACCTGTTTTTTTGGGGGGTTTTTCTAAATGGATTTTCTGCATGTGTGAGACCTGAGAGGCCAGCCTGAACTAGGCAGGTGTGAGATATATTATTTGTAATTTTTCCCCCTTCCTATATAGAAAACATTAACTGACTAAAAGAATCCAAAATGATTCCCCCATACATAATGATTGCTATGGTTTAAAGAAAAAAAAAGAAAAAGAAAAAAAAAGTAAGTCCAAACAAGCTCTTGTATCAACACCAGAATGGTAACAGGCTATTGATAGCACAAAGAGGAAATTGAAATCGACCGAATCTTCATTAGCAGCAATGAGCAAGTGACATATAGCTTTTTTGTTAATTAAAATTGCTGTTCTTTCCTGAGGAAGTGCAATCAGGAGCAATATACCACATGCAGGGATGGCCAGTGGAGCATATTAAAAGCATTACATAATACATGTCTTCTGCATGTGGTTGACAGCTTTGTGTGACAGGAGGGTTTGGGTGAGGGGGGAAAAAACTGTCTAGTGCATCTATACACAGTTTGAGTAAGAATAGCCCCAGGGTCATATATAGAGAAGATGCTACACTATAATTTTCCTGTTTCACACTGTGATGGCACTTTTGTAGTTACTAGATTGATACAACTAATAAACTAGTGCTCAGTGTACAAAAGCATAGAGCTAGACATAACTTAAGTCATAAAGATCTTTTCAAAAGATGATGGATTCTTAAATCCCACCTTATAAAAAGTCAATGACAGGTCTCTTGTCATGCTCTTAGAACCACAGAAGGTGTCTGGATCAGACAGAAAGCACATATTATATTGATCTGCATCTAATCTTCATACAGACAACTAAAGAACTATAATATATATACTAAAATAATATCAATTACAAGAATTTGAAGTTTTATACTTAAACAGATGAAGCATAGTAGTCAGATGACATGGAATATCAAAATCAACAGGTTTCATTAAAAAAAAAGGACTATGTACAAGGAAAAGTGAAATATCAATGATGATTTGGGATTAATTTGTGAAGATTGATGGCATCATGAATTCTACCAAGGTCCATGACATTTAAACCTGGTTTATATTTTTCAAATCTTTCAAATATGAAGGAGCTTTGATTGTCTTGCAGTGAGTAGTGGTCCAGTATCAATCTACTGGTGTTAGATGTTACAGAAAGAGCAATAAGTGTCTATAGTGCTGTTATTCTTTCGAGGGGAGGCTTTATCAAATGGCTTAATTGTTGTCCAGTATTAATTGGTGTCCTTTTAAAAGGTAAGACCTTGAAACCAGTTTTGAAGCCATTGTTTTGAGAAAATATAAAGTAAAAGGAGCCTCTGAACCATTTCTAGCATGATAAATGAATCTAAGACATTTTTTTACTTGTCCAAATGACATTATGGAGCTTGTCTCACAAAGAAAATGCCATTGTACATACCTTGTGAAGAAATGTCATGATATCCTTTATGTACTGTCAATGGTCTATTACCTTTTCAGATTCTGTGGCCTTCCCTTTCAAGATACTGTGGCAGCCCCACACTGAGTGACATTTTTAACTCATGCCATTTTATCTACTCAGACTCTAAATTGGTCTCTGATTTCTTGACTTACTTTGAGTGATGGGGCGGTTTAATGGCCGTTTAAGCCCTATGTTTCACTGAGCTGCATTGCTGAAGAAAAATGGATGGTCCTAAAGGAAAAGTGCCGGGTTTTAACCAAACAATTATAATTTCTCATCTTTTTATAGCCTGCTGGCCAGCTCATCCATAACACCAGCTGTTTCATCTCTTCATCCGTAGACACAGACTGCCTCATCACAGTTTAGCCTCTTGTTTGGTGCAGCACAATAACCTTGTACACTCTCATCAGTCTCCATGGGGAATCCAATCATTCTTTTCCCATATACAGTTAATTTAAATCACATTATGTAGGCTTGCTCCACCTGTGCTAGAGGAGGATGCTGTAGAGATGTACTGCCCTTACAAAAAATTTTTAGCCCCAGGGATTTTTTTTTTCTGGAGACTGAGATGGCCATTGTAAAACACTGATTTTATACTCCAGGGGGCACAGAGGTTTAGTGCATGGCACATTTGCCTTGCACATCCAGGGTGGGGGTTTGTATGTGGAGTTTGTATGTTCTCCCTGTGCTTCGGGGTTTCCTTCGGTTACTCTGGTTTTCTCCCCCAGTCTAAAGATATGCTAACATGCGTCGCTCTCTCTATCCCTCACTGGCACTTCCAGCCGCTCCTTTATCTCTCTCTTGCCGACTGATTAGCCAAATCAGTGCCATTGTCTGTAGTGTGAGACTGTGTGTGTGATTTTGCCCTGCAATGGGTTGGCACCCCATCCAGGGTGTCCAGTGCCCTGATAAATGCTATGCAAAATGGATGGATGGCAAAATGGATTTAATTTATGCTTCTGCAGCCATTTCTGGGTTGATTTTTGATGTAGAGTAGGATCAATATCTTTTGAAGGATCCATCAATGGCCAAAAGTGTACATTATTATTTTTGCCTATTCTCTTGAAGCATGGCAATAATTTAGGAATTCTGTATTGACTGGCTGGGATATCAGACTAGCCAGAATTTCAAGTATGCTATATGTTAATCCTTAGACGTTTATGCCAGTGGTGGTCCCCCCACCAGCCTATTGTCAAATGTTTGACTGTATTAAAAGCTAAATCAATACAAATGTAAAATATTACTACAATACTAATATCGAGATGGAATTTTGATCCATTCATAGGGTTTACAACACAAACCTTTTTTTTAAATGGCACAATTTCTGATGCGTATAGGAAATGAATAACACAAATTTATGATTGCTCAAATGGTCTTGTATGCAAGCTGTGGGTCTAAAGTGCAGCTAAAATCCAGTTTGGAAACTGAACAGTGAAAATATAACTATGTGATGCTTTGAGGTTCCCCCCAGAAATCATGGGTCTCTGCACAAGACAATTTAAAGTAACTCTCTACATCAAATCATTTCCTCAGTTTAAACCTACATCAATTTAAACCTCAGTGATAATCATCTGTACATAAAGAAATAAAATTCATAATAAATTCTCAGGTACATACAAAGGCTAAATTACTCCTGGAGTTTCAGTACTTTGACAGTTTTATGTTCACTGTCTGGTTTAACAAATCACAGTGATTTTCATTCTTCTTGCCAGGGGTACCATCAGATCTATCCTCATATACAATATTTCAAAGGAGTAATAACTGACCCCATAAAAAAAATCCAGGTTTATTTCCTAAGCACATGCTGCCTTCAGTCCAGTAATTAAATGCATGCCCATTTCTCAAACATACCAATAGCTACGTGGTGCAAAAGGAAAATATAGTTTGGACAGAGAAAGCCCTGCAAATCAATGCTCACATCACCTCAAGGCTATTATCACACCAAGTGTTTGTTCAGCAGAAGAAGCAAATCCAGTAACATGGATGGAAATTATAGTAAATTTAAATCACTATATAGAACAGTCGTTTCAAAAACTGAAATAAGAATGTTTTAGTATATTGTATATCGCACAATATATCAAAATCAAACAACTTCCAGATTTAGCTCTCCTCCAGAGAGATTCTTCAGCAGAAAAGTTTACTGCATGGAAATTGATTTAAAGTAAACATAGTTAGACTGGGTACATTAACTTTAATACTCATAATCATTCAGTAATGAAGTCATACCATTTCCCATATGGAGGCATATTGTATCATTAAGCAGAGATAACTTCTAGTAGCTGCAGAACTGGGATATACTGTACAGCAACATTTCTTTTACACACACACACACGCACACACACACACACACACACACACACACACACACACACACACACTTGTCTTAGTATCCTTTTGAATTTCTACTGACATAATTATTAATACAGTTAATTAATGTTAAGACTTATTAATTATAATACTAATACTACTACTAATAATAATAAAGTTGTTGTGGGTACTCTTCATGCGTACCCAACAAACTTCCTAACCAAACATCCCGCATTTGGCCAGACACACACTTTCAGCTTGCTGTTGGGAGTTGGATGTTTTGTCTTTTATCAGGGTTAAAATGTAGTAGATTTATAAGTAATGATATCTGAGCAGAAATTTTAAAAAATAATAATAATTATAGACTACTTTATTTAAATGTGCTTGTTGCATGTCAATTATGCATACAGCTGCAGAGCCTCACCATTTACATCAACTGTTCAACAAATGTTTATCTTCATTCACAAATCCATATATTTTAAATTTTATTGAAATAAATGATCTCTTTTGAGTGATCGACTGATTGATTTTTGATTGATTGATTTGCTCGCCTATCTAGATGTTGCACAATTGTGGGGGCAGTATGCTTATTGCCCCATTTAACGCTAGAGTTATTATTTCACTTAGTAGTCAAAAATGCAACAACTAATAATGGAGATCCATGCTTGTGCTATGAACATTTTCAGTGGAGGAAGATCAGCAGAAAGGGTATTTAATGACGGAGTTGCCTAATTGGGTGAGATCTTTTTTATAGCAAATAATAGGAAATAATGTCATAATGCATGTCCACAAAAAAGGCAAAGCGTAAGTGCAGATGTGTGTCTATGATGCACAGAACTATTTCTATTGTGCAATATATAGTATTGTGAAGATTGGGAGAGGGAAAGGAGAATTATGGAGTGGATGTTGTCTGTACATCAGAAATGCATGTGCATGGCAGTGACTATTAGCCTTTAAGAAAACTGCAAGGTTTTAGCATTCCTACAGTAATGTATGATAATTGATTATCATCATGATAATAGTAATTTGGAAATTTAACAATAGATTCGGCAGGTTTTTGGAATTCAAATACAGGGTTTAAGATGATAAGATTTAGAGTTTTGGAATTTGATTTTGCTCTCATTTTAGGTTATTGTTAAATGGCAAATGCTTTGATTTTGTCACACAGACCTGGCAACATTGAACATGGATCAATAAGAACACAAGTTCAAATAAGGACCTAGTTCTCTAAAAACAGCATACTGATTTGTATATAAGAGAATTGTGCAAAAGGCAATGTTTTCCAGTCCCTTAAATAATTAGGTTTGAATAAATTTGGTGCGTCACATTCTGGGGGCATGATGATTTAGTGGGTAGTGTCACAGCTCAGTCCGATCAGAACTCAAATTCCCAAGATGCAACACTCACTTCTCATGCACGCATGCACTCACCATCCCCGGAGTTCTGATCGGACACACCTGGCACCAATCACACACACACACACTCTCACCACTAGTACTTAGGGAAGTCATTCACCCAGAATCTACGCTAAGTATACGTTCAGTCACTCGTTTCTCTGCGTTACCAAGCCGTTCTAGTTTGTTTGTTTTCTCGTGATCCTCGACCCTTGTTTCTGGTTTCGACTACGCTCTCTGCCTGACCCCGTTTGTGTTGTTCGCTTGATCGCTTGACCTTTGCCGGTCCTACGACAACGCTTCTTGAACTTCCCGATTCGACGCTCTACACCTGCCGCCCACTCCTGCTTCCGTGCCGATTCGAGGTTCGTGACAGGTAGCACATTTGCCTCGCACCTCCAGGGTTGAGTGATCAAATCCTGCCTCCACCCTGTGTGCAATTAGTTTGAATGTTCTCCCTGTGCTTCAGGGGATTCCTCTAGGTTCTCTGTTTTCCTCTCCTGGTCCAAAGACATGCGTTGAAGGCTGATTATCAAAATTGTCCATAGTGTGTGAATGGGTGTGTGTGCAACTGTGCCCTGTTGGCACCCCGTCCAGAGTGTCTCCTGCCTTGAGCCCCAAGTTCCCTGAGAAAGGCTTCAGGCTGGATATTCTCACATTCTTTCTCTTTTTTTCATAATAGACATTTTCTGTCACAAGTATAGTGACAGTGGTGGCATAGTGACCAAAGTTGATAGAAAACAAATCTAAATTTGACAAAAACTATACTTAATTCACAGTCCAAAAGTGTAGATCTGTAGGGGTGGATTTGATTTGCAAAACCAATAACTCATCCAAGTTCAAGTGATCTGTTCACCCAGACAAATGAAATTTGGCAGCTCATTTCTTTTCACAGACCAAGAGCAGTTCTGTGAAAACAGCTAAAAAAAAATCCCTTTAATCTCCAGAGCGATTAAAGTTCTTACTTGCTTGGCAAATGATATCAGTGTCAATAAATGAGGAGATGAAAAGGAAGAAATGCAATAATTTGTTCTGAAAGATTTCATTTCCTATAAGAGGGGAGAGAATTGTACCCTATTTGTCAAAGGTTTATGGAGTATTCTACCTTGTGAATATTACTGCTACAAAATAAAATATTTTTCAGGCATGGAAAAATAATTATTACATGTAATATTAAAATGCAATTTTAAAAAAATATTAAAAAAGAAAAAACAGAGGCTTCAAAATCACTATAAAATGTCTAAAATATACATTTATAGGGCTAATACACTTTTTTCTGTATTTTTTTGTATTGATCTGAATGTAACCTGAATTAATGTACATAAGAGACTGATACCATGTTACCTAACTAATAATATAATTAGTTCAATAAATTCTTGTCATTCATTGGGTTCCAATGCAATCAGCCAGTAAGGGGAATCTGAGGTTACAGAGAGCACAGCCTTACTGAAAGTGGACAGTTGGCAAATTGGCAAAACATCTCCTGGTCTTTTTCCAGTCTTCAACTATCCAACTGTGATGTGGTCTTCTGCTCTTGTAGCTCATCTGCCTCAATGCTTGATGCATTGTGCATTCTGAGATGCTTTTCTGCTCACCATGGTCGTAAAGAGTGATTAGTTAAATGACCATAGCCTTTCTCTCAACTGGAACTAGGCCATTCTCCTCTGACCAATCTCATCAACATGGCATTTCTACCTGCAAAACTGCTGCTCACTGGGTTTTTCTGAAATACTCAACAAGCCCATCTGACCACTAACATCCATGCCAAGGTCAAAGTCAGTGAAATAAAATTTTTTGCCATTCTGATGTGTGATGTGAATTAACTGAAGCTCTTAACCTGCATCTGCATGATTTTCTGTATTGCTCTGCTGTCACATGACTACCTGATTGAATACTTTCAAGAATAAGCACGTGGTAAAGGTGTTCCTAATAAAGTGGTCAGTAAATGTACCATAAAGACATTTCATATATTATCCATGGAAATAAAATTTTTCAGTGTCTGCAAAAGACAATATGTTATGATATATTAAAGGTTTGACATAAATTTCTTTAATTACAGCCACTAGGGAAAAAAAGAAAAAAATCCATCAATTTTCTGTACCCCTTATCCTACACAGGTTCGCAGGGAGCCTGGAGCGTATCCCAGGGGACTCAGGGCACAAGGCAGGTAACACCCTGGACAGAGTGACTAGAAGACATGCCAGAATGACAAACTTTGTACCAAATGCAAAACTCTGCAGAAGATGTCATTAGTATTATGGGTAGAATAACATAAAACAGAGCACTGAAAAGGATGAAAGAACCAACATCTGAAAACATTCCAGTTAGGGAAAGATTTATTCTGCATAGCTCTTCCAAAAGTCGTTCCCAAAGTCTCCATAGATGGGGACTATGCAGAACAGAACAGAATCCCAAAATTCTGTGGCTTATTTATATGATTTTGAGCGACTTTTCTTGTGCTTTTGGGTCAGTAGTGGTGTACATCTTGGAGATCTGGCATGGAAACCTTCTGCGTTTAGTATGCACCTGTTACAAAAGGGGACTCGATGCGGAAGCAAGTGCAGATTCAAGTCTTTATTCAAAAACAAAAGTCAATAAACATGAAACACGGTCTAGACTGGAAGATGTAATCGAGGTCTAAATATGAAACTAGATTCGAGGCATGGAACAAGAACAGGCATGAAAACACGACCGCTTAGCATCAAGGTAGCTAACACATACATAGCATACGTAAACGGATTCACCTATATATTGATATCTATACACTCAGACTTCGTTAGCTGGTTAAACGTGGACAATACTACGCATAGTGGGTTTAAATAACTCGCGTAATCAAACTTGAACTCAGGCAGCTGGACAATAAAGACACACCCTCGCACATCCACCAATAACTTAACAGGGAGGAGACGGAACAGAAACCAAAACAAAGGCACGTGTTCATAGGAAATAGTCCTCATTACATAATCTCGTGCACGCGCGCGCCCTCCAGCTCTCCGTGCATGTCGCAGCCGCAGTGCCATCTGCAGGGGAGATCGTGACAGCGCCTTACTGTGCTCACTGAAACCTCAGTGCCTGCTACCACCAAG
Organism: Ictalurus furcatus; assembly: GCF_023375685.1. Lineage (NCBI taxonomy): Eukaryota > Metazoa > Chordata > Actinopteri > Siluriformes > Ictaluridae > Ictalurus > Ictalurus furcatus. Next base: position 8,041,002 of record NC_071283.1, read on the forward strand.
TCTTGCTGCAGGTCTTTTGCAGTCACTTGAGGCTTTTTCACAACCTGCCTTCTCAGAAATCTGGTTGAAGCCGTTGATAGCTTCCTTTTTCTGCCCTGTCCAGGTATTTCATACGTTTTCAATACCTAGCCAGTTCAGGTAATTCATGTGTTCCAGCTCAAGCACACCTGCTGCAACTAATGAAGCCCCTTGATTAGTTGCATCAGGTGTGCTTGGGACAACACCTCTTTTACATATTTGTGATGTTGTGAGGGATTCTATTCAGGGGGTTTAATACTTTTGAGACTGGAGAAGTCATCATACGGTAAGTTGCATTTTCAGTTGAATTTGGGGAAACCACTTGAAGCATTCGTTGTGTTGAACTATTTCAATTGCTTTGTTTGATTTATTCATTGCAAACAGCTAAAAGTCTGTAAATTTTGATAATAAACCTGAATTGCAATGGGGGTTTAATGATTTTTATTGCAACTGTAGTAGATGGTTGCCTGAGGAGCCGAGGAGCAGACATGAGGATGGGGCAGGCTTCCCAAGATTGTGAGGGGGAAACCAGGCTTGTGATACTGCGCTATCAACCTTAGGCTTTAGCTGGTCGTGGGAGGCCCTGTTGTTGGCCTCAGGCAGAAGCATGGCTTGGGAGGCCGTTTTGTCAGCCTCTGGCATGAACAGGACTTGGGAGGCTGCACCATCAGTCTCTGACATGAGCAGGAGGCCTTGTCCTCGGTGTCAGGCAGGAGCATGGCATGGGAGGCCATCTTATCATCAACCTCTGGCTTGAGCATGTCATGGAAAGCCATGACGTTAGACTCTGGTGTGAGCATGGCTTGGTAGGATGCATCGTCTGCTTCAGACTGGAGCGTGGCATGTGAGGCCATTTTGTAGGCATCAAGTGTGAGCAGGGCTTGGTAGGGCGTCTTGTCCTCCTGTGCCGTGAGCATGGTGTGGGAGGCTGTGCCGTCGGCCTCTGGCAGGAACAAAACTTGGGAGGCCACACCGTCAGCCTCTAGTAGGAGCACGGCCTGGGAGGATGCATCGTTGGCCTCTTGCAGGAATATGGCTTGGGGCACTGCTCCATTGGCCTCTGGCAGGAACATGGCTTGGGAGGCCGTCTCTTTAACCTCTGGCAGAAACACATCAGGAGAGGCCTCTGGAGGTGAGGTTGCCATGTTGACCTCAGGCTGGATCTATGCAAGGGAGACCACCCCATTGGTCTCAGGCTGGAGCTCTGGAAGTGAGGTTATATCTCGGGATAACCAAAAAATCTGTCATACAGGTCATGGCAGTCCACTGAGGAAACTGGACCGAGTTAAACGCTGACATGGTTATCCTGGCGTGACACTTATTATACGGGTCTGGGGAATTCATGCCAGCACACTGAGAAATCCGGCTCAATGTGAGCACTGAAAAGGTTTCCTAATGTGACGCCTCCTCCACTTTCCTGCTGCAACCTGCTGCATGGTATAGGCAAAGTATTCTGTCAGGTAATGCAGATGGGTTGAGATGCAGTAAAAAGCCTTATTAAAGAGAAAGGCAGACAAGAAAATTTTTTTAAAAAGTTCAGAGTCAAAAACAGGCAATGGTCAGGCGAGTGGCAAACAGACTTAACAAGGTGAGGGAAAACATGTGAACTTGAAAAACGGGCTGTGAGTCAAAAATTGGAACAAAGGAACAAGGCTTTCAACAACAGAGACAATAAGGCAAGTGAGCGTATATTTTGCGATGATATGAAGAATCCCGGATGTATAAATATACAAAGTAATCAAGTGGTCAAGGAACAACTGAGAATGATTATGACGTGAAGGAAACAACCAATAACATGACAAGGGCGGAGACAGAACAAAAACTAAAACAAAACACACATGGCATTGAAAACAAAGACATAGACAACCTGAAAGCGCACGCTGTTGCACTTTGGGCAGTTTACACACGCTGAAAGCTTCGGCAGTCTGGCAGGGGTGGGGGTGGGGTGATATCAGTGACAACACCTCAATATATCAGCCAGAAAGTTCACACATGGTAGGAACTGGATCTTCCAGCTGGACAATGATCCTAAGCAAAGTGTTCTGAGAAGTTTGAGGAAAGCTGCCATAAGCTTCAAGCAATTAAAAACAATTAAAGCAATTTAAAAAACAAATAATACAGTATGCAAACATTTGACATACTGAAAATCTGATATCGGAAATAAAAGCTGATATAAATCTGTCTTAACTATTGTCTTGAAATGACCTCTTATGGAAATAAAATGGATACTGAGTTTGAATATCATTAGTTTAGGTGTAACTTCTGGCCTTAACCATATGCTGTTAAACTATGTAAACATATCAATGCATATATATATATATATATATATATATATATATATATATATATATATATATATATATATATATATATATATATATATATATAAAATATAAAAGTTTCACTTAAATTGTTGACAAAATGAAGAAGTTAAAGTTAAAGCAGCCAGGTCTGTTCAGCTCTAATTCTCAATAAAAAATAAAGCACAAAACACAGCATTACAGCATTAAACCAGACTAGAACATAGCCCTAAAACTTTTAAGCCTTTCATAACCTCCTACCAGTTTATTGCAAGACACCTAATTTATTGACCTTTATTCTAAAAGTCTTTGTGAGCACCCAGTTGTGTCAGATTCTGAGCAAAACTCAGGGCCTGGTGAAGCATTCAAAGGACAGATGGAACCCTGCGGGTGAGGAGCCTGCTTGAGTTCACAAAATAGATTAGCAATTCATTCCCCAGCCCAGTGCTGATTTGGGACATGTCTCACATGAATGAAAGCAATGACACATCATTAACGTATAATTGTATCGATCACAGAATCTAAGTGTCAGTTTGATCATCCGGTGCAACAGTCAGCTCTCTCTCTCTCTTTCTCTCTCTATCTCTCTCTCTCACTCTTATGGACACACCTATTGATTTGAATTATAGAGCTTTTTATCGACATTTCTCTAAAAGCATTAATGTTAATGAATGGAGAACTATGGGTGATTGAGATGATTTTTTGCTAGGTGTTCAACTTCCATGTTGATATTTAATTGCTTATAATAAAGGAAGAGTGCCAGATTGCTGTGTCTGGCATTTTATCAGCACAAAGGTTTGCCAGACCTTTGAGTGGTTCCTAAGTTGCTGAAAAGTATATGCATAAAAGGGAAATGGGAAATGCTTAGCCCATTTAATTGCAACTCTACAGCACATCAACATATACACAGACTTTGTTGCAACAAGAAGATGAAAAGCGCTTGGAGCATGGCATAATAATATAATTAAATAGTACATGCTCAGCTCTGGTGGTGAAAAAGGATGGCATACACACAGATTTTCCATGGACTTCTGCTGCCTCAGTGCAGTTATAATCAAAAACTCACAACTCTGATTACACTCTAGGCAGGTGAACAGGTGTTCAGCACCATTGATCTTACTGCCAGATACTGGCAGATTCCACTTCATCCCAGAGACGAGGGAAAAATGGAAAGTTTTACTTGCGCTATTCCAGTTACAGATGATGCTTATGGGCATTTACAATGCCGATGTTTTCAGAGTTTAATGAAACTAATCCTTTGTGCCTTCCACTGGGATGTTTAATCTTCCTTGATGGCTGTCTGGTTTCTCTCAACATCTTCAGCAGTTACTTTCAATGTTTTCTTGTAGCCACATCTAGAGGCCTGTTTCATGAAGCCAGTTTAGGTGGCTACCCAGGTAAATTTGAGTTTAGTTTGAGCAAACTCTGTTTTTTCGATCTCGACAACGTGGATTGGTTTTTAGCGGTTTCATCGCCATGTTAACTTGCGCGACACAGATAACCTGCTCCGGAGAAGGTTTTATTCTGAGTAAGAAAGCGCTAACCCAACTTGGACCAATCAGTTGCGAGCAAAGTGATATAGATCTGATGCATCAAAGTTAACCCATTAGTCGTTGTAGAGGTGGCTTCACCATGTGTATAGTTCGGAGTGCAAGTAATAAAGACACCTCGAAGAGAAAGAACTTTTACGGACAGACACAATCCCCTGGTTTTCCTGATCACCATCTGTATGAAAGATATGGATTTTCAGCAGATGGTATAATTTATCTACAGTGGGGGAAATAAGTATTGGATGCGTCAACATTTTTTTCAGTAAATATACTTCCAATGAGTTTATTCACATGAAATTTTCACCAGACATCAGTATTAACTCAAGAAATCTGGAAATATGAACAATTTACAACATTAAAGTCCATAAATGAAGTTATGTGTAATAAAGAGGCGTGACACTGGAAAAAAGTATTGAACACACTAACTGAAATTTATTTAAAACTTAGTGGAGAAGCCTTTGTTTGTAATGACAGCTTCAAGACGCTTCCTGTATGAAGAAATTAATCGGCTGGCCCCCACTGTATGCTGGCTTCTTGAGCCGCACATTAAAAATCTGACACGTTGGAGCCGCTCTTACTGGACCACAAACTTTATGTATTGCTTTTATTGCTTTGCGGTTGTTTGGGATATTTTCATGTGGTCACATTATTCCTATCCTAATATACCTTTGCAAATTGATATTTATTTTATTAATATTTAATTAAAATAACGTACATTTATATTAAATAAAATTACATAAAATATGTTGGGGTTATAAATTTCCAATCCGTTTATTCTCATTTTGAGCCTATAAAAGTAAACTTACACATTTACGCAATCAGCAATTTTCCCGAGCTCTGACAGCCGCAACGGTGTGATTTCTGCAGTTAGTGTATGTTTACATTCCTCATATTTTAGCATAATAAATTCTTGCTCAGGGTGCATGGTGGCTTAGTGGTTAGCACGTTTGCCTCACACCGCCAAGGTCAGGGTTCGATTCCTGCGCCTCTGTGTGTGTGGCGTTTACATGTTCTCCCTGTGCTGCGGGGGTTTCCTCCGGGTACTCTGGTTTCCTCCCCCAGTCCAAAGACATGCATGGTAGGCTGATTGGCGTGTCTAAAGTGTCTGTAGTATATGAATGGGTGTGTGAATGTGTATGTGATGGTGTGCCCTGTGATGGATTGGCACCCTGTCCAGGGTGTACCCCGCCTTGTGCCTGATGCTGCCTGGGATAGGCTCCAGGTTCCCTGTGACCCTGAAAAGGAGTAAGTGGTTGAAGATGGATGGAACTTCTTGCTCTTCATCCAGAAGTATACACACCTGCTTTTTTCCATGTTGAACACTATTGGCTGTTTGTTGCAAATGTCTGGCATTTGTGTGCATTTGTTGATAGTCACCTGTTTTTTTATCATGGGAGAAGGCACCTCTATTTGTAATTTGCTTCTGTACTTCGAGCTGTAGTCATTATGGTGCACTATGGAGTGGCTGGATGATCAGTAGATATCTTCTGTAGGTGCTATGCAGTTTCATTTGCAGTCAGTAGTCCCTGTCAAAGTCAAATCTCACCTTGTCTCCGAAATCCAATAGTGCTGTGTAATTGCTATTTCTCAGACAACAATTAAGGGTATTGGTGCAGGCAAGCTCCAATCATTTTACATTTATTGAAACTAACTAATTCTGACTTGTATTAACTACTGACATTTCCACCATCATTTAAGTGCTATTACAGACAAAGTCTCTTTCACCCACTGGAATGCATTGAGGCTAATAGTGTAGCTGATTGTTGTTGTTTGGTTGACAATTCATTCTGCTACATCACTGGTGATGTCTGAGGTAGTCATGGAAAAGATCTTATAACAATTAAAAATAAGATTGTTAAGATTGTTATTTACCAGTTGATTTAGTTAATCCAATTACAATGCAATAGTGAATATTCCTAACAAAACATTTACATATGATTGCTTGAAGTGCATGGGTGGCAATAATAATACCAGTACCACAATTGGTACAATAATAATAATAATACCACATAACTGATATTATTATTAATATTAACTGATATTAATTTTATTATATATTATTTTTATAAATGGTAATAAAAAAATAAATAAATAACATACATACTTAGTTGTGTATCTATACTGTATAGTCATTAAAATTCTTTTGTAATTTGATGTGACAGGATAGCCATGGAATATATTAGAGCCACCCTTCATTTTTGCCATTAGATATAAAGAGTCATGACATAAAGCTGTAAATAAATCTAGCTAGCATACACTAGCGTAGCTGCATAGCTAGCTTGCTTGCTGTATTATTTCCCATCATCTCACTGACATATATATGATATATGATATGATATTGTTGTTGTAAACATTTTGTTCATACAGATACATTAAAGTCTTAAAAATGCTTCTTTTTTGTTCATCGACGTAATCTTTTTATTGCACATTAAAAACTAACAGCTCAGTCACGGACAGTTCTCTTAAATGTAATATGGGCCTAATTTTGAAGAAATGGTTGTAAAGTACTTATGTTTTATCCATCCATCTTCTATACCCCTTATCCTTCCTTCAGGGTCACAGGGAACCTGGAGCCTATCCCAGGGAGCATCGGGCACAAGGCTGGGTACACCCTGGACAGGGTGCCAGTCCATCGCAGGGCACACAATCACACACACATTCACACACCCATTCATACACTAAGGACACTTTGGACATGCCATCAGCCTACCATGCATGTCTTTTGCCTTACCTTGCCAGTGTGACAGCTAGTGACTAGTTAAACGTAGAGATCCATAATAATTGTGGATGTATTACTGGATGCAGACATCAACTATGGTATGTTTCCATCTCAACAGCTGTAACTGAAAGGCAGAATCCTGGCTTGCATTTTTTGGGGACCAGTTTTAATCATGTTTTGCCATGGCCTTTACTTGACCTTCCTATGACTGCCATGTAATTCCCTGCTGATAGTGTTCCCTTTTCTTTCTGATTAGCTGGTTCTGTGGTCCTCTGTAGTTATTAGCGGGTACTGGAAGCAAACTCATACCAGATAATTGAAAAGCCAGGTTTGAGACTCCAGACTGGTATCCAAGTGACAACTTTATTGACTGTGCTACTGCTAGACATTTTTTTTTAGATAAATTTAGAAGAGCAGATTCAGACCATTTTGTAGCACAAAATATTTCATGCAGTGAAAGTACTCTATTTTGGAGAAATCCTTTTTTGATCTTTCATGCTATGGAATAGCACTGTTAGTTCAGAGAATTTCCTTTGTGCATGAGTTAATTCATAATGAGTCACCAGGTTGTACCAAAGCACACCTACTCTTTTTTTTTTCAGAGAAAGAAAAGCAAAGCCATCGCTTTGACAGATCATTCAGTGAGAAGTTATCTTTGGTAAAGCTGGTGCTTGGGGTGAATTAAATGCTCAATACAAAATAGTGACCCATAAGTGCTAGCTGTTTAGGTTGATTATCTGAAATAAAATATAGTCTCAGTCATTACATTAAGCTCCAATAAATGCATATACTTACATTTATGGCATTCTGGCAGACCAGAAGACCAACGCCTTAACCACAGAGCTACCACTGCCCAAAGCACAGGTATCATACGTCTGAAGAAATTCCAACTCATGAGTTCCTCAATGGGAGAAAAAGACCTCACTCTTTAGATGGAGTAATAATAATGGAGTGATAATAATAATGTTCAATAATACCCATCAGTGTCTGTTTATATTGTTGCCCACTATTCATCAGTCTTCCCACTTTCAACCAGCTCAAATCATACACTCAAATCAGTCATCCATAGGGGTAGACCCTGGACTATACTTGTCACAATGACAGCACATAGTAATACTGTAGCACAGAGCTGAGGCATCATTTGTCATCATTGCAACATTACTTCACATGCATCCATAAAGCTGGTGCAGCATTTTCTTGTTTTCCAACATATACTTTTTTTTTCTTTTTTCAGTCTTGGTATCCACTCAGACACCAATTCTTTTAGCCTTTATAAAGAATCAATAAAATGAGCTGACTAAAGGACAACTGTCTGAAAGTTTTAGAGTTGCCAGATGTAGTGCTAGATTAAGCTTGCTAATTAGATAAGCCGGGTTTGGGACGACAACGACGACACATAATGTTGGCCTTCAGGGGGTCGCATTAAAACTTCAAGATATTGTTTGCTTTGCCTGTCCTGTAGTCACACCTGTAGTCACACTCCCCTTAAATATATATACGAAATGAATATGTTCCTATCCCCTTACCCCCACTGAAAATGAAATGAATATTGGGGAATCACAATAATGTAGTTTAGGATTTCATTCAGTTCTATTTGTTTAAATACATTTGATTATTCCCACTAATCTTTTTTCCCTAAAACTTTGTAGTAATTGCTTATTCATTCATTGAGAGTCTCCAAATGATATTCATAGGAAGGTATGCTTGTGAAAGCCAAAAGTCAAAAGTAAATATAACTTCTTCTAATAAAATGTATTAAAACAAATAGAACTGAATGAAATCCTAAACTACATTATTGTCATTCTCCAATATTCATTTCATTTTCACGAGGTTCTTAAAATGCAGAAGATTATTATGGTCTGTTGTTACAGTCAACTAAGAATGGATTTTTTTCCCCAGTTAACTGAAATCTAAATGGTTTTCCATGACTAATAATGTTTAATAGTATTGTGCAAATTTCATCAGATAGAAAAAGCTTTATGATGAACACATAATTGAGTTTTTATACAGCAAATTAAATATGCTAAGCAGTCTACATAAATAATACAAATGACAGAAAGTGTAACACAAGTATGTTGAGAGATTAAGCAGTCTTATAATACTAGTTTTGAAAGAGCATGTTGAACGTGGTATGATGCATGCATATCTGGCTGAAGATCCATCCACAACTGTATGGTAGACAATGCGTAGTGATGAGGGTGGGTGGCATCTCCCCTCAAATTTGAACACTGCTAAAAACCATGGCAACCTGTTTTGCACATCATTCTTCACCTTCAATGGTGGTGAACAATGGTTTTATATATAACCTTAAGTTCTCTTACACGCAGCACTTACTGCTCAGTACAAACAAAAGGAAAGCGTTTTTTCAATAACTTAGAACAATCAGCTCTAATAAGAGTGGCCTCTTTCAACTACAAAATGGATCCTTGAAATTAATTTTTTTTCCAAAACCACCCAATGTTGTTTATCTTGGCCTATTTATCCCTTAAAATGTAGAAGAAAATCTTACTAGAGCTTCTGATGAACAAAATATTGATATGTTGCATTGTTTTTGCTCAAATAAACTACATTTATATGTAAAACCAGACCAGCAGAGTGCTACATACTCATCAGTACAGTGCTGTCATGCCCTTATGCTGTTTCAGTCATACACAGAAAAGTTAAAAACATGTTTTTACACTGTCACTCCAACCATTTTGTTATTCTGTGTCTAGAAACTCAAAAACAGTATTGATATGGTTCTTGATGCATTTTGGTCACAGTTCCACTGTATGTGATTGACAGCATTGGAGAACCATGAATACTGATGAGGAAAAAAAGTTGACTTATTTTTTGGGAAAAAAAGGTCACTCAAAGTCTTCTGGAAAGCTAGGATGCCTCAATGATCACAAGCATGAAGGCAGATTAACCATCAGCTAGCCTTGTTTACTTTATCATACAGCCAATTGCGATGATTGTGTTTGGAGTAAGAGACATATAGAGGACATAAAATGTCTACACATCCCTGTTAAATTTCATGTTTTTTTGATGTAAAACAAAAAATGAAACCAAGATAAACCATTTCAGAGCTTTTTCTACCTTTAATGTGATATAGCAACAAACAACATTTAAGTGAAAAACAAACAGAAATGTTTTAAAGGGGGAAAAGCATCCTTTTATAATGGGCCATATGAATATAATTATCTAGAGGTGGGGTACTTGATCCCGGACTCGGACTCGAGTCTGGACTCGAGTCCAATTATGAGCGAACTCGGACTTGTCATGCACTCAGTTAAATTTGTACTCGAACTTGATGCAGACTCCGACACTATGGAGCCTGCGTCATGTGTATCATGAAAAATAAATAACAGCATAAAATTAAGATAACAAGAAATGAACGAATGTCTCCCTGCCTGACGAGGGGGCTTTCTGTGTGCACACACTTGAAACACGCACAGAAAACCCCCTCATCATGCGAGACGGTCAAATAAATAGACACACATCATGTCAAAATGCAGGTCTGGCCAAGCATTCATGCAAACACAGTCAGTTATACCTTAAGTGAATGTAAACAGTTGGGGGTAAAAATCAGAGGTGTGTCAATACAGTATATTGGATCTGTGCATTAGGTCTTAAAGTGACAGCACTCTACTAATCCTGCTGATGTCAGTGTCATTAATGTTAATCAAACAACAAATGCAAAGAGAAAATCACTCACTCACTCATTTGACTGAATAACTTCAGTAAATTTAATAAGAATCACTGTATATATCATACAGTGAAGCCCACCCCTAAACTTTTGCATTTGGTGATTCCAGTCTTGAATTTCACGTAAAATGTTAAATGTACTTCTTAATGTAGTAAATATCAGAAACCCTGCTGATAGGATTTTTTATTTATTTATTTATTTATTTTTCATTTTAGGAATTAAAATTTTAAAAGTTACAAGAACAGAGCTGTGTTCAGAAATGAGTTTGTTGTCATTCATAGACAGATTAAAAGCAGTAATAAAGCATGAAGCTTGTTGTTATGACATGCTGCTAAATGTAACTACTCTGTACTCTCTCTCTCTCTCTCTCTCTCTCTCTCTCTCAGTCTATATAACTGTAGGGGAGACACTTCAAATAATTGAAATGTCAGCTCGAACTGGAGGACACAATATAGTGTGATACAATAACAAAACAGGCTAATTTGTATTTTCATACACTTGTAATATAATACAAGTTCTACATATACCTCTATATCCCTTTTTTTATTTTAAACCATTTTTTGATAGGAAACTAGTTGAGGTGCTGATGACATGAAATAAAAATATTAAATGGCAATGGCAAGATGTAATAGTGGTATATTTTGTTACATTTATGTTGCCATTGGTTTGTGAATGTTAAAATATTTATTTAACAGCTCAGTGTTGAGTTTATAATCGCAATATCAAAACTTTTTTCAGTTTTTTCTTTTTGGACTCAGCCGGACTCGGCCATTAAAGACTTGGACTTGAGTCCAACTCGGCCCTTTTTGGACTTGGACTCAGACTTGCTTGGTTAAGGACTTGGTCTAGGCTCGAACTTGACAAAGGTGGGCTCGGGCCCAACATTACAATTATCATATACCTGTCCTCAATTAAGTGTTTCTGATAAAACAAAGATCAGATGTGTGTGTAGGATTTTCTTGACATCTTTTTTGTCTTGTGTTTTTTTTGTGTCCGGAAAGAGCTTACAAAGCATGTAACAGATCTCTGTGTTGAAAGTTATCGATCAGAAGAGCAGTGCAAAAGAATTTCCAAAACATTAGATGCAGCACTGAACACCATAAAGGCCATCATCAACATGTGGAGAAAATGGAGCACCACAGTGACATTATTTCATGTGTCTGGGCTATGAGGTAGGTTGGCTAGACAGACCTTTAAAAAAAAAAAAAAAAATGCTTTTGCTAAACCATGTGGTGAAATGTGTTATATTCTGATGAGACCAAGGTAGAACTTTTTGGACATAATTCTCCTCAATATGTTTGGCACAAGCACGAGACAGCTTATCGTCCAAAGACCACCATACCCACGATGAAGCATGGGGCTGCTTCTGTTCAGCTGAGACTGGGGCTCTAGTCAAGATAGAGGGAATCATGGACAGCTCCAAATACCAATATATTTTGGCACAAAACCTGCAGTCCTCTGTTAGACAGCTGAGGATGAAGAAAAAATTTCCAAGTCAACAAATAATGGCTCCAGAATCAACATTTTGGAATGCCCCAGATCTAAATCCTATTGAAAATCTGTGGGATGACTTGAAAAGGGATGTACACAGGAAGTCCACTTGCAATCTGATAGATCTGAAGCATTTTTGCAAAGAGGAGTGGAATAAAATTGCCAAATAACCAAATTGCCTAATACTTTGTTAAGTAAAAGGTGCTTAACAAAGTATTAGTTAAAGGATGTGCACACTTGTGCAAGCAGGTTATTGTAAGTTTTTACTTTTTTTTTTTTGCCCTAAATATTTTTATTTGGTTTTGAATTGAATTGTTCTTGATTTCTTTGCTTGCTTTCTTTTTACATCAAAAGATTTTTACAGGTGTGTGTCCACTTGTTATATCCACTGTACCAAGAGGGATTCTCTTCTTATTTAAATAGCAGGTACCCATGTAAAATGTCCACATGAAAATGAGATACGTAAATTTGCTTCTTGAAACACTGTGGAAAGTTACACAAGTGAAAATAGGTTTCTGTATCTGTTCCCTTTGTATCATCAATGAAAGTTTTGATATTTATTTAGAATATGTTTTTTGACCGCGCACGGTGGCTTAGTGGTTAGGGGTCCGGGGTTCGATTCCCGCCGGGGCCATATGTGTGTGGAGTTTGCATGTTCTCCCCGTGCTGCGGGGGTTTCCTCCGGGTACTCCGGTTTCCTCCCCCAGTCCAAAGACGTGCATGGTAGGCTGATTGTCTAAAGTGTCCGTAGTGTATGAATGGGTGTGTGAATGTGTATGTGATTGTGCCCTGCGATGGACTGGCACCCTATCCAGGGTGTACCCCACCTTGTGCCCGATGTTCCCTGGGATAGGCTCCAGGTTCCCCGTGACCCTGAAAAGGAGTAAGCGGTAGAAGATGGATGGATGGATGTTTTTTGACCTTAGGACTTGTGTCAGATTTTGCTTATGACTATTGTTTCAGGTATTGTTTGCTTGATTGCAGTAACTGCAGTCACTAAATTAGCCATGTTTGCTAACTGCTCATCTCTCTCATATACAAAATCCCAGCTCAGCTAACCTCACAGATTTTTGGCTTTGTCCAGTTACAGTGCTGCATACCTTAGCTTACATTTTTACTGACTTCAGCAATACTGCTTATAAGATAACAAGCTGACTCTGGGGAGGAAAAAAGCCAGCAAAAAACAATCTGTAGGCAACATCCAGGATCAGACCTCCTTAATATTCCACTCTAATGGCAAATCTCTGCATTTAAAACCGTGCTATTAAAAATCTCTGCACATTGATCTTTACAACCTGTGCAAATGCAACCATATTGTATTATAATTTAACATTTAAATATTATAGAAATGATGCAAAGTGAATTAAAATTACTGAGAAACACTGATTACGTTTACATGGACAACAATAATGTAATTATGGACCTTATTCTGAATAAGACAATATCGTGATTACTGTGTTTACATGAGTTGCTTTTAGAATATTCCTTTCATTTTCCTGTTTTACATGTTATAGAGCATAGTTTGATTAACGGCACACGTCATTACATCCCCGCGCCACGCCGTCCGACGTCCCTCCAGAATTTCACGTATCAACATACAGTTGGTCTTCGTTATGGTACCGTATACAGTTTTGGGTGTTTCATTTTTAATTTTATGAAAGCTTCAAGTGCAGTTAATTATTTATCATGCTATAGGTGCAAATAGACGACTGCTTGAAAGCAGTGGGCTACGTCCCAAACCGCGTACTTACCGTCTATATAGTAACCGAAATACGTGTATTTCTCCTACCATATAGCAGGTACGTACGCGGTTTCGGATGCAGCTGTGCTCTCTTGTTTGCCGTAAAATGGTTGAGCACTGCCATGTGTGTACATGTCCTGTCGCAAAATTCAGTGAAAACTCCCACACGACGTTAATAGTGAAATTAAGGTGTGTACATGTCTGTAATGCACGGCGATAATGCAACTAAAACAGGAATACTCCACACGTCTTAATTTGATTTGTGTTTACTTCGAGTGTGACTTCAGTTGGATTAAGGTCATCAATAATCGCTGTTTACATGGTAATTTCTTAATCAGAGTATCGTCTTAATCGGGTTAATATCGGATTATTGTGGTCCATGTAAACGTACTGACTGAGTGGCTTGACCCGAATGGAGAAATTTAAAAATTGTACTCAAAATAAAGAAACAAACCAGGTTTGATTCACTACTTTTTTTCATGTAACATTTATAACTTACCAAGAGGTTTAAAGTTAAATATACGTAGCAAATTATTGCAAAATCTAATTTCACCTAATTTTCCAGTACATTTTACAGCAATTAACTACATATTACACACAATATGAGGTGGCATTATCAAGTGAGCCATTGTCAAAAGACACTAAGAAAAAAACTATAGGGCAAATATCCTACAGATATGTATTTAGGTGTGCATATGGATTAAGATAGGAATTCTACATCTGCACAAAGGCGATGGCTTTTCTATTAATCAAATGAATCAAAGTTGTCTTGTGAGTGTAATTTGGTTTCATATAAATGATAATGAATGAAATGCTACAACTTCTATCACTGTTCATAACATCCATACATACCTAGCTTCTCATGCAAGTTCAAAATTCTAGTTGTTGCTTGCAGTCAGATACTAAATTAGCCATGGTTTCTTACTGCTCAAGGTCATGCTCATATGCAATGTCTCTTTCACAGATTTTTGGCATTAGCTATCTATGGCACTGCATACCTTACATTCTGGCTGACTTCAGCAATACTGCCTATATTATAACAAACTGACTCTGGGGAGGAAAAAGCCAGGAAATGACAGACACCATCCCGGATCATACAGTTCTACCTCTAGCAGCATTTTATTGAACAATGTTAATTTGTTCTATTCCACTGTAATTGCAGAAATGAGTAATATACACTGGTGCTTGAAAGTTTGTGAACCCTATAGAATTTTTCACACAAGTCCTAAAATTAGACAAAGAGAACATAATTAAACAAATCAGACAAAAATATTAAACTTGATCATTTATTTATTGAGGAAAAGGATCCTATATTACATATCTGTGAGTGGCAAAAGTTTGTGAACCTCTAGGATTAGCAACATTGAACAATGGTTTGCATGACAGGGTTTCAAGGAGAAAACCAATGCTCTCTAAAAAGAACATTGCTGCCCATCTGAAGTTTGTTAAGATCATGTGGGCAAGCAAGAAGGCTATTGGAAATATGTTTTGTGCGTGGATGGGACCAAAATAGACCTTTTTTGTTTAAAACAGAAGCGTTACGTTTGGAGAAAGTAAAAATACTGCATTCCAGCATAAGAACCTTATCCCATCTGTGAAACATGGTGGTGGTGGTATCATGCTTTGGGCCTGTTTTGCTGCATCTGCGCCAGGACGACTTGCCATCATTGATGAATTCTGATTTATAGCATTAAGTTAATGTTTTGGAATGGCCAAGTTAAAGTCCTGACTTTAATTCAATAGAAATGTTGTGGAAGGACCTGAATCAAGCAGTTCATGTGAGGAAAACCACCAACATCCCAGAGTTGAAGCTGTTCTGTACTGAGGAAAGGGCTAAAATTCCCCCAAGCCGATGTGCAGAACTGATCAACAATTACCAGAAACGTTTATTTGCAATTATTGCTGCCCAAGGGGGTCACACCAGATACTGGTTCACATACTTTTGCCACTCACAGATATGTAATATTGGATCATTTTCATCAATAAATAAATGGCCAAGTATATTATTTTTGTCTCATTTGTTTAATTGGATTCTTGTTGTCTATTTTTATGAATTCTGATGTTTTAGGTCATATTTATGCAGAAATGTAAAACATTCTAAAGGGTTCACAAACTTTCGAGCACCACTGTGAAAGCATGCCCTAATTATTGGAGGATGCCCACCCTACAAGCACACTATTAAAGGGAAGTGATATATACTGTACGTTCACCTCACACCTCCAGAGTCGGCGGTTCGATTCCCACCGTGGCCCTGTGTGTGCGGAGTTTGCATGTTCTCCCCGTGCTGCGGGGGTTTCCTCCGGGTACTCCGGTTTCCTCCCCAAGTCCAAAGACATGCATGGTAGGCTGATTGGCATGTCCAAAGTGTCCATAGTGTATGAATGGGTGTGTGTGTGTGTGTGTGTGAGTGTGCCCTGCGATGGATTGGCACCCTATCCAGGGTGTACCCCGCCTTGTGCCCGATGCTCCCTGGGATAGGCTCCAGGTTCCCCCGCGACCTTGAAAAGGATAAAGCGGTATAGAAGATGGATGGATGGATGGATGGATGGATATATACTGTACTACATTTAAGCTGTAGTAAGCCTAAGGACTGAACGACATACAAAAAAAAAACAGGTTATTATTTAGCTGTAAGAAAAAAAACAGCAGTGTAAAGTTAGTTTACTGTCTATAATCCTGCTCATGTCAAATATTTGTACATCTCTGAATCCTTCTGGGACTGCAATATTCTCCACTAAACATTCCACTGAATGAGGTGAAATCAAAGTTATATGAAACGAACCTTTCAATCTCATCTATTTTTATTCATGACTACCATAAAGGTGAACATCCAAATTATGTAGACAGACCAATGAGCAGAATAGGTTCAATTATAAAAAGCTTAGGTATGAGAATTGTATGGCACTTAATGACCTGTCTTTTTCATTCAGATCTTTTCATTCTGTGTCCTAATGAACCGTCACTCCTCACACTTGCCTCTTCTGCTCCTGAACCTTTTGAACCTATTCACGTTATTGTATGACATTGTCCATTAGAGTTTTTTTGGTTTCTTAAGTAACTTATTTTCCTAGACTTCTCATATTATGAGGTGTAAAAAGTAATCTTGGACAATCACCTTGTCATTTTGCACAACATGACACACACAATGTTTTACAGCTTTCAACTACACTTTTAATTTATCTTTAACGTGCATGAACATTTCCAATGAGCTATTCTTGTATATTTGTAATAATAGCTGGGATCTATAATGTATGGCTGCTTTAACTTAAATGCCATTAATATTGCCATTAATAATCATTATGCATAGCCAAATGAACCATAAACTAAATTTGAATATATTCATTACATAGAGTCTTGAATCTTCAAGAAGCTGCAAAAATTACAGTAAACCAATTATAAGTTTACCATTAAAACCATTATATTACCATTATTGGTCCATAATTATATCCACTAGACAAAACATGCCACTAAACGAAGGCAAAAAATTACCACTAGAGACCCACAAGGACCATTACATTTTCCATTAAAAACAAAACAATCCCTATGACAACCATTAAAATGAATACACTTTTTATGTGGGTTTCTATAGTTTTTTTTTTTAGCAGGGAGATTATTTAGCTAATTTTAATAAATTATTTCTAGAAAGAATTATCTGCCAATACAGTAAGAATAAGTAAAGTTTGAGATTAGTAAAAATATCTACAAATTGGTTCAATAATTTTATATTTGGTATATTGTCATTTTATAATAGCCAGATAAAATTGACTATATTCAAGATATTTTACTTGCTAAGATTGTTTAAAAACATTTTTTGCAGTGTGATTGGTCCGTTTTGTTTGCTTTTCTGAGCCAGACAAAGCAAGTTGTCTAGTTTGAGTCACCTTCAGCTGTCTGTAGACATAACAATGACACAGACAGTTTGGAAGACAGAGAGTAGAAGAAAAAGATAGAGGGAGATGGAATGTGCCTCCTCTTTGTTCTCATGGGTTATTCATGTGCATTTATATTCTCACCGTGTCTCACTCCAGTGAGGAAATCATCTTAAAGAGATGCATCATTAATTCAGCTCTCCTCCTGACTGAGAGGCTAATTCATTTCACATTGCTTGACTCATATCCTGGATAGATGCCCTTTACTGCTGCTCTTGGGGTTCCCTCAGTGTCAGAGGAAAGATACGCTCTGGTCCAGAGTTTCCCTCTCCTCCAAGTTATGAAAAAGGGTCTCATCATATTTAAATGTATAAGATCAGCCTTGCATATTGAACTACTTTAAAAGCAGATATACTAATGACTACTTTGAGCTTATGCATGCTTATTATGTTTTCCTCTCATAATAGTTATATACTACCAGGGACCTGATTAATGTGAGCATTATTTTCCAACCCAAGAACAGCAAGATAGCGAAGGCAATCAGTATTTTGAATGAACTGAGGAAATGAAGGTGAGGATTCTAAAGCTCTGGAAAGAGTGTGCTTATATGATGTTAAGGCCCAAACTACCCATTCTCTTCTACATACTTTTAGTTCTCTTGTGAGCAGGTTGCTCAGGCATTGATTGCCCATGTAGGCATCGGATTTTATGATTATACACGCTTAGTGGTGAAAGATAATGTGCATCTTCATATGCATAATGTAGTGAGTGTACATCCACACCAACAAAATAACAGGTTGCAAGAAAAAGTATAGGCTTCAGATTTGTATTAATTTTTTTAACTTTTGTAAATAATCCCAATTTAGTCTTATATTTAATTAGTCTGAAATTATGGACCTGGGATGATTTGGTGTAACAAATACTTCCTCTTGAACATCTTTTGAACTGCTGGTCATGCCATGTTAGTTATATGTAATTGTAGAAGAGTAAACGTCCTATATCATATACACACTGTACGCAAACTGATACCTGTGAATCACTGGCACCACTATGACAGGAGTGACAAATGCCACCTTTGCAGCAGGACCAGTTATAACCTTTTGGACTTGCAGAAACTGATGGCTGTGACATTGTCAGCATTCATACTAGTGGTCCCCTTATGATACCAGAAAAACTTATAGGTAGTTAATGTCACTTGGGAGATCCAATTCTGGGATGTCATGTCCACCATTCATTCATTCATCTGTTCATTCATATTCAGTAACTGAATTAGGGCTGCAGCTGATGATTATTTTCATAATTGATTAGTTGGTCGATTATTTTTTCGATTAATTGATTAATCGGATGGGAGGGGGGCCTTTCAGTACCATTTTTTCGTATATTTAAAATAAAATCCACAAACTGAGTGTTACAAGTATAAACTTCAGACTAAAACTGTACAGAATTGTTTGCCCAATTATATAAGACTGAAAAGAACCAATGCACACACCAGAATACATATTATTCATTTAGGATTGTAGTTTAATTCTGTTTTTTTGTGCATCCATAAAACTAATGCATAAATACTTATTTATATATACATTTTATATATATATATATATATATATATACATATATATATATATATATATATATATATATATATATATATGTGTATATATATATATATATATATGTATATATATGTATATATATATATATATATATATACACACACACACACACACACACACACACACACACATATATATATATATATATATATATATATATATTATGGATGCACAAAAAGCACTGTACAGTCCTAAATTAAAAATAAAAACTCGCTTTCACTGCCCCTTATGGTTTCTGTTACTCACTGCCTTTAGGCATATTGTTTTACTTGTGTTTACTTTTGATCATAGTGTTTTAATTGGACATTACATATCTTATTCGTGCTCCCACTGTGTATCAGAGTGTCTACACCGCGCGCGATGAGCACCGTGTCCTCATTACTAACACATCGCTTCCGTTATAATAAACAACAGAAGTTACACTACAAGTGCGCAAATACACCATATAATGACAATAAACTTAAATTAAACTAAACCTCTTATGCAACATGCAGCAGTTTCCCCTGCCCCTTACAAACAGTAGAGCATTTTGGATATAAACATAACTTTTTGCTCGTATAGCAGTGTTTGATCTCCGCGGTGTTTAATATAAAATGCTCCCTGCCTTAGAGGACTTTCTTCCTCAGTCACGTGACTATTTCGCCTCCATCTGATGGGGACTGAGGTCATGTTGGGAATAAAAGGTAACGCTGACAAACAGTAAACTGAAGAAATACATTGTCGGCGACTCTGGGTGTCTATTAAAGCTAGCGGTGTCGCATTACGTGAGTATGACGTCATGCGCCGCCGCCTAGGAAGCGGCTTATACTTCCGGTTAGTAAAAACCGCTAGTGTTACATTTGAGATGATAGTACCTTTCTAAAATCCAAACACTAGACGGTGGAGTACACAGTGCATAGTGTAAGTGTTCAGTACTTCATTTGGGACACAACTTTAGTATTTACTCTCCGAAGCGTGTTTTTGGAACAGAAGTAACGTAATGAGTAAATCTCCCCCGTGCTGCGTGCAGACCAACTAATCGATAATGAGATTCGTTGACAACGATTTTCATAATCGATTATTATCGAATTTATGCTTTAGTTGTTGCAGCTCTAAACTGATTTATCCTGATCAGTGGCAGGAAAACTGGGGGTGAGGCAGGAATACGCCCTAGATGGGATGGCAGTCCAACGTGGGGCTCCATGCACAAACACATTCATACCTAGTGGAAATTGTTTTGAAATTTGCATGTTTTGAGGAGGTGGGAGGAAACCAGAGAACCTGGAGAAAACCCATGTAGACACAGAGAAAATACCAGCAATGCTACCCAATGTACCACAGTGCCATTCTTAATGTCCAATAGCCATTACTGTGCCAGAGATGTTTATATGGCGGAGGCAGGCAAGGCATCATCATATCTAACACAACATAATTATGCGATTATTGGCTCAATCTAGCAACATTTTGATCAACAACATAGTGGATGGCTGAGAATAATAAAATTTTAACTGTTTTTATTGAGAAGGCTATGGCTATGTCTGCAATTTATTTGTAGAATGACATTAATTCTGATCTCTGCCTAGTCTGATGACCTACAACCCAAGAACAGCCCTTTAGTGTATAATGAATGCCCGTGTCTGGAATACAACCTAAATGCCTAAAAGTCCTGTTTTGTGTAATCATGTGGCTTTCTGGAGATGTAGAAATCCATCCAGTATCATTGCCCCGCTGTGATTCTCTCATTTTGCAATATCTTGTCACAATGTTTATTCATTCAGTCACTCATTTCCACTAACCACTTTATCTTGAGCAGGATCTTGGAGGATCTGGAGCCTATCCCTGGTGCACTGGTTGCAATGGAAGGAATACACCTTGGATGAGATGCCAGTCCATCATAGTATACCATGCACACACACACATTCACACACGTTCATCACTATATAATTTTTCTAATTTTACTATCAACAATTATACTAATAAATGAATTGGTTCCATTTTAACTTACCAGATTAAAACAGTAACTGAGATATTTTGAATATTCTACATATATTCATGTTAGGTATTTTTCATTTACACGGAGGAAAGTACAGTATTGTCTTTAGCCCCACATATTCTTCTATGACAGAAGTTAACACTTTCACATTTGTAATCCCTTTCTGAAACTCTGAAAGTCCTTCTTTATGTTCTTTTTGCTCACTGCACTGGTTAAGAGGTAAACAGGTGGCATGCATGGGGTTTATGCTAACGGACTTCACTCAAGGCTAACTCCTTTAGGGAGCATTTATCTGAGCTTGAAATTAAATTTGCAGTATGGCCAATTGCTTAATGTGGCACCAAAAGGACCATTTTCATTTCGTTTTAATGAGATGGGTTTCAAAATTCTCAGAAGGCCTGTAAACTTCATTGCATAATCATCAGCTGAGGTTTATTCCAAAATAGTTTTACAAATTAGTGTCCCATTTTGCTATTGCCACACATCCTGAGGTCTCTGATGTGCCACTTGGATATGAAGAAAATCTCATCTTCAATGTGTGACAATGAAAAAATGTGTATGTCTCTTTTATTTATATATATATATATATATATATATATATATATATATATATATATATATATATATATATATATATATAAAATACACACACACACACACACACACACACACACACCTTTATTGTTTTGTCACACATTGAAAATGAGATTTTCTTTATATCCAAGTGGCACATCAGAGACCTCAGGTTGTATATATAAAAACACACACTGAGCCCTTTATTAGGAACACCTGTACACCTACTCATTCATGCAATTATCTAGTCAGCAGTGCAGTGCACAGAACCATGCAGATACAGGCCAGCAGCTTTGGGTAATGTTCAAACCAACCATTGGAAAAAATGTGATCTCAGTTATTTTGACCATGGCACAATTGTTGGTGACTGGTTAGAGACTGGTTTGAGTATTTCTATAACTGCTGATCTCCCTGGATTTTCACACACAACAGTCTCTAGAGTTCAGTCAGAATGGTGCTATAAAAAAAAATAAAAAAAACATACAGTGAGTGGCAGTTCTGTGTATGGAAATGCCTTGTTGATGAAAGAGGTCAATGGAGAATGACCAGACTGGTTCGAGCTGACAGAAAGGCTACAATAATTCAGATAACCATTCTGTACAACTGTGGCAGATGGGCTACAACATCAGAAGACCACATTGGGTTCCACTTCTGTCAGCCAAGGACAGAAAGCTGAGGCTGCAGTGGACACGTTCACCAAAACTGGACAGTTGATGATGCGAAAAACACCTGGACGGATGAAAATAAATTTCTGCCGAGGCACACAGATGGTAGGGTCAGAATTTGGCACCATCATAATTAATTCATGGACCCAACCTGCCTTGTGTCATCAGTCAAGGCTGGTGGAGGTTGTGTAATGGTGTGAGGAATGTTTTCTTGGCACACTTTGGGCCAATCAATCATCGCTTGAATGCCACAGCCTATTTGATTATTGTTGCTGGTCATATGCATCCCTTCATGGCCATAATTTACCCATCTTCTAATGGCTACTTCTAGAATGATAATGCTCCATGTCACAATGCAAAAGTCATTTCAAACTGGTTTCATGAACATGACAATGAGTTCAAAGTTCTTCAGTGGCCTTCCCAGTCTGAATCCAGCAGAACACCTTTGGGATGTGGTAGAATGGGAGATTCACCACATGAAAGTGCACCTAAAAATTCTGCAGGAATTGTATGATGCAATCATGTCAACATGGTCCTGAATCAACATCTTGTGGAATCCATGCCATGAAGAATTGTGGCTGTTGTGAGAGCAAAGGAAGGCCCAACCCAGTATTAGTATAGTGTTCATTATAAAGTGCTCCGTGAGTGTATATAGAGTACACATACAAACATCAAGTATACTGTATAATACTAGATGTTGATAAAAGTTAATATACCAAGATTTATTTTGCTTTGAAATAAATAATGCAAATGTCCATCACAGATTTACTGAGTACATACAATAGCTTTATATTATTCTTAGGTGGACAGTAAAACTATGGAATGACTCAGGGAAAATGAAGTACAGTATGAAACATGAGTACATTTTAATATGTGTAAGTGAATGGTATTGACAATATGCCAGTAGTGGCATTTCCAATTAGATCTGCATTTATATAAATATGGACTGTAGGCTTTTTTTTTATTTTTATTGAAAGAGTTTATCTAACATTGTATTTTATACCCGGATAAAAACTTTTAATACTAAACTCTGTGGTCCAGTGCAGTTAAACATCTTGTATAGCACAATCCTTTTTTCCCTATTTATTTTCTTTCTTTTTTTTGTATATATGAAAGAGCAAGAAAGAGAGAGAGAGAGAGAGAGAGAGGGAGATGCTGGCAGATGAGATCACTCAGACAGAGCCCACTAAGATAGAATCCTCATTAACCCTCTTGTCCTTGGCCATTGTGTGTGTCTAGAATCATTCAGCTTGAGAACAAGATGTGATCAGTGATGAAATGGGCATGCGGCATGGATTATGGAATGGTGACTGAGATTTTCAAAGATGCAAAGTATTAACCTGAGAAACTGAAAGTCTATAAATCATGGGGGATCTTTATTCTAAAAAGTACAGGTGTACAAAAGAAGACAATGCTAGTATCAAATTTAATGATCTAATATTAATGCATTACAGCAAATATATACAGAGCCCTCCACTAATATTGGCATCCTTAGTAAATATGAGCAAAGAAGGCTGTGAAAAATTGCTGTTATTGTTGAACCTTTTTGTTTGAAAAAGATTGCTTAAATCTTTAAGAGCTTTTGCAGAGTAGGCAAGAAGCATCTATTTCTGGATCTACCAAAAAGTTTACTTGGTGATATTGTTTGTACAATTTAAGCTGGTTAATGATTTGCCTCAAGAGATACATAGTCAATAGGTATTGCAGTGTGGAAAAGAAAAGGAAGTTGTTGAAGGCACTGGAGGAAGCAGATATAATGTGGCTTGCACCAAAGCTTTTTTGCTCACAATCACCACAGCCAGATACACTAGTAAAGTCCATGCATTACTCTGTGTGTCAGCATGCCGTGTCTGTCAGAGTTCCAACATATCACTTTATTAATTAATCCATTTTGGAAGTGAGTGTGCTAAGATAAATACTCGTTCCAGAGGGTTGTCGAGCTCTGCTAGGAATAACAACAATTGGCATTGGTGAAAGGGTCCACTTGCTCTTTGCCAAACTTCACCACTTCTGTGTGAAGGTGTTACCTTTCCATGCTGTTCACTGCACCACTGTATTGGCTATGGGGATGCCCACTTGAGGAGCTACTGTACAAGGCTAAAATAACTGTCTGAACTTGGGTCGCCTTGATGATTGGTGTATCTGATGTACATTGGTGTATTACAATGTTGTCCATGCAGTCTCTCAGAATCAACATAAAGAAGGTCTTGCATCACCAGCAAGCTACAGTCTGTGTTCCTATCTCTGAGATGACTGTGTCTCTGCCTATGACATTTCTGACAGTCTCTAGTTCCAGCAACCCGAGAAGAACTACGGCTGTGGCTGCTGTCAGCAGTATTATCACACTCAGCAGGAGTAGTTACTGCCACAGCGGCCTGGCTGAATCCACCTGGTGAGGTAGATATCATTCTTACTGAATCTAGCTTACAAAGTATCACAGTAACAATATTTTGATGGTAAAACATGGTATACTGTATGTATCTGTCAAATGTTTCAGATTTAAAATGAAATATGTATAAAAGAGTCATGATGTCCATTTTAAGTGTAGAATAAACTTATCAGCTTATGTAATTTAACAGCTTAACTGCTAGGAGTGTTAAAACCCTCTTACATGGCAGAATTGAGTTCTCTGGGTACTGTGAGCTGCTTGTAGCAAGAATTTAATTGTAGATCATTTGGTATATGAAATCGACTAAGCTGTCAAATGTGAGGCTCATGGGGCCACAGGTTAAAATATTCTGAACAATATATTCTTCCTGAATAGCATTTTTATGGACCCCTATCTTATATTATCATCATTAATGTGTATACTCAACTTTTACTCAATCAATTTACGCCATCAACATGAGATCATTCAGCACATTTTGATGGATGTTAATAAATAACTGAATATGCACAGTAAAGCGAAATAATTTACTCCCATCTTCCATGGCTTCTGGGTGAGTAAAACAAAAAGGAAAATGTAACTATATTTTAAAATCTATTTACACAAATATAACTCCAGAAAATGTCAAAGCAAATGTGGATGTATCCTGCAATAAGACAACATTGTCGTGTTGTTGCTTTACAATAAATTACTTTTTCCATCTTTTGCACTTGACTGTATAATGTATTATTGTACTATTATATGACCTTAGAGCAGGGGTCGGGAACCTTTTTTCACCAAAGAGCCATTGGTCCTTTTTGGTTAATGCGTTTTCTCGAAAGACCCATTGGACATTTTTTCACTATTATAAAAAATGGAACACTTTTATGTCCATATGAGCAGCATAAAACCTCTTCTCTCTCTCTCTCTGAGTGTGTGTGTGTGTGTGTAGACTCTTCCAGCGCAAGAGAAAAAAATATCCGTGCTCTTTTCCCTCTCTACCTCACGTGCCATCATGACAGGGCGGTCATGCACTGTTCAGGCTGACAGAGGGACATCTATTATTTTCGGAATGATTTTCTCCTTGTTCGGGAAATCCGTAAACAGTTCATTTGCCATACTCAACATGCATGACTTTATATATTCACCATAGTAAAAGGTTTCCTTGTCTTACAATCTCCAATGAGTCAGCAAAGCATGGCAGCATTTAGGCTTCCAGTTGCCCCTGTCCACGCTTGCAACTGCTGCTGTCCAGCTTGCAGTTTACGCTGGACCACCGTACACGCTTTCCTTCAGCTTTCGCCCACGGGGTACTTTGCTGCAAAAGCTGCATGGTGGGTTTCGAAATATCTCTTAACAGTTGATTTTTTAAATTAAGCAATGCGTTCTGTGCAAATCAGACACAGCAGAGAAACAGAGCTTTCAATAAAAGCACGTTTCAGTCCAGTCACTTTGAAATTTTCGATGCTCCTCTGAATTCTTTCTTTTCACCATCTCCACAACTAGCTAACTAGCTGCCTGAATCTGAGCGTGAGAGGTTACCATGGAAACGTAAGTGGTTTGCCATTAAATGGTGTCGTGACACGTGAGCACAGATCTGCATACGTGCACTGGCCGGAACAACTTGAAATATATTATTATTAACTGACTTTTCATTAACTTTGGTAGGCTGTACAACTTTTGTAACTGAATTGAATTGTAACTGACGGTATTTTCAGCAGGAAACTGACCTCTAGTAATGTGGCAGAGTTTTTAATGATCATATGTTGGTGAAGGGTGAGACACAGTGGTACTGGAGTTTTATACATGGGGTGACCAGGGGGTGGCCACTGCTACTTTCGGGGTCCCCCCCACACACACTGTTGGGTTTCCATGTTTTATGGGGAATTTCCATAATGATTTTTATACTGTACAAACGGTATGTTCTATCCCCTAAAGCTATCCATCACAAAAATGCATTTTTACATTTAAAACTTTTAATATGTATGATTTAGTATGATTTAACAGCTGTTTTTCTCATGGGGACCAAAAATGTCTGGTATTGATAGTAATAACACACACACACACACACGCACACACACACACACACACACACACTGTACGCACGTAGTGGAAAGAATTTGGACACCCTGTTTGTGTCTATAAGTGTAGAACATCCAAAATATTTTCAGAAAATAGAGCTTAAGCACCAATGAGATAAGATACCGTAGCATGTGTCTGTTACATTTACTGCTGAGTTTATTTACAAAAAAACCCCTCACATTTACAACAACAACAACAAAAAACCCCCCACACACTGCAATTAGATATAGCAGGCATCGAGCAGACAGGGCTGTTTGCACCTGATCTGCCTGTTTGTGCTTCTTTAAAAAGAACTCTGATATCTCTCCCTTTTGTTTCATGTTTAATTGATCCTGTGCAAAAATATGACAGTCTATGGTTATGTCTAATCATTCAATTACCAACATTTTAATCTTAATTACAAATCCTCATTTTCATAACTGTATATTAAAATCACCTACAGTCTAAGTTAGTAGTTTGATCATTGCTAGTCCTCTGAACTGAAGTAACTGAGCTAGCTAATCGAGTTCAAACTGCTAAATGTTAACTCACTGAACACTGACAGCTGTAGCCTACTTCCCCACATTTACTAAACATCTGTATACTGTAACTTGCACACTGCACGGTATATGCGTGTATTACTAGCACAGATGTAAGCGTAAGGATTGTTATGCTAAATTGCAAACCGATCTCTCTAATCTGATGAACTGGTAGTGTAATGGTAGCATAGGGATATGTATGGTGTATTTGGTAATACAGTAGCACAGTAGTAGTGTATACAGTTAGTGAGATGTGGATCTAATAGGGACAGTGCTTTGGTGAATGGGAGGAGATACAGAGATGAAGCTGTGGGAGCACAGATGTTCATAAAGGCTGTTGGATGTTGTTTAATAAAAGGAACTAAACGGAGCCATGCTTGTATCACCTCATTGATACGTATTACAGGTAGCCTGTTGGAGCCTTATTATCTCACACAGCGTCCCATAAAAGTTATTCAGCAAACAAACCTGATGCTCAACCTTAAAAACTTACTTCAAATATGATATTTTCTTATTCTACAGTATCATGCAAGCATATTCTCTCGTCCTCGGGTCGTCTTTGATTTCAAAACTGCACGTGCTGCCGGTGAACGTCAAAAACAAACAAACTCTTCTTTCGACAAGAGGTGAAATGATGTGTCACTCAGCATCAGCAACTGCCAGTAGCGAATAAAATGTTGGGGTGGCACCCAGGTGGCCAATCAGATGTCAGAGGTGTCCAGTGCCACCCTGGACAGCGCTCTGGCTTTGCCAGTGAGTGAGATACCAGGCGAGCCATATGATTTTCGTCAAAGAGCCTCATGTGGTTGGCGAGCCATAGGTTCCTGATCACTGTCCTAAGAGGGCAGCACGGTGGTGCAGCAGGTAGCTTTGCTGTCTCATAGTCTGATCCTGAGCTTTGGTTACTGTCTGTATGGAATTTCAGCTTTTTCATTTGATCTGGGTTCTGTTGTTTCCTTCCATCTCCCACATGGCAGTAGGTGGATTAATGACTCCAAATTGCTTATCTGTGTGTGTGTGTGTGTGTGTGTGTGTGTGTGTGTGTGTGTGTGTGTGTGTGTGTATGTGTGTATGTATGTGTGTATATATACTCATAGTGTGTATACTCATTAGTGGTTAGCACGTTCGTCTCACACCTCCAGGGTTGGGGTTCGATTCCCACCGTGGCCCTGTGTGTGCGGAATTTGCATGTTCTCCTCGTGCTGCGGGGGTTTCCTCTGGGTACTCCGGTTTCCTCCCCAATCCAAATACATGCATGGTAGGCTGATTGTCTAAAGTGTGTGAATGTGTATGCGACTGTGCCCTGTGATGGACTGGCACCCTGTCCAGGGTGTACCCCGCCTTGTGCCCGATGCTCCCTGGGATAGGTTCACCGTGACCCTGAAAAGGATAAAGCAGTATGATGGATGGATGGATGAGACATTTTTTAAAACATGATCTGACCATTCTGTAGAAATGACTGCATTTACATGAACATAAAATGATTCAGCTAATATACGTGCACAAGACAGATAAAACATAAGTCTATACATACACATAGGCCTAAATAAATATTATTTTCACACAGAGTATATACTATACCCACACAATCTGACAGAAATATTACGTTAAAAAATACACACTTGGATGTTAAAACATATGTAAGTAGGTCTATATGGCTTAAAAAAAATATCCGCGCTTGTATTTACACTATAGGTATTTCCAGGCGCGCGAGCCACATGCCGAGCACAAGCAGCGCGCGCAGCTCCCAGAACTCTGCTCGCGGTGCTTGGAGACAAGGCACGAGCTGTTTTTATAACAGGCGTTTCTGTTCTGTACCTTGGCGCGAGAAATATGTGGCCACGGCCTGAACTGGAGGATTATATTCGGCGGTTCTACTAGGTTTCGCGCTAAAAGAGCCTGGGAGAAGGAGAGAGAGAGAGCGAGAGCGAGCGTGAGAGAGAAAGAGAGAGAGAGAGAGAAAGAGAGAGTGAGGTGGAGAGCTCGCGGCCATTCTGCGCCTCACACATAACCAAGTCGCGAGACCAACCTGGAGAGCGCGCGAGACAAATTAACTCACGCTTCGCTTTTTGGGAAGCCTGTAAAGTTTTTTAAACGCATTAATTGGACCGAGTGATCGATTTAGTTCTTTTGAGTTTGAGTAGAAATTAGAATGAAGACAAAAAACAGGGAGCAAAGCTTGTCCGACTCCAGAGAACTCGATGGATCCTACGACCAGCTCACTGGTAAGTTTGAAACTTTGTTTTGCAAAACAATAAAACATGCAGTTTGCCAAAAAAGAGGACCACATTTATTTGTCCAAATCTTTTGCAAAACATTTTGCACAATGAACTGCATGTTTTGTTGTTCGTGCGCATTTGGCACGCCAGCATGCTCAGTCCTATGTGGATGTGTTTTTATTGAATGGCTTTCCTCTTTGCTGACCTGGCTTCATACCCCAGAGTGATGGTTCTTACACCTGGTAAAATGTTTGTCGCGCAGGAACCTCGGCATACACCATGGAAGATTCGGGTTACTTCTATATGAAGTGGCAATCATTTAAGCATTAACTGAGGTAGATCATTCCACACCAGAATATATGGGTGGCATTCCAGAGGATGGAGTGAATGGAGGGATTTTTAAGTGATCTAGTCTGGGAAACATGAATGCAAGAACAGCATACCCTGGGTAATTTTTTTTTTAAAAAAGGGAGGTGAATAAAATCAAGTGCAAAACACTGTAGTCTAGAGTAATTGAAGGATGTTGTATTCTTGCTACTTCAAAACAGTGAACGAATTGAGAGGGTGGAGTGAATGGAAAGATTTTGTAACCTTGCAGAATTTTGCAAAGCATTATTGGGAGTCTTTTTGAGATTATATTGTAACAAATCAGGGGATAGGGAACTTAATGTTCCCTTCTAACAACTGATGTCCTCGTGTCTGATTTAGGGTGACTAGATAATGTTACAGGTACATCTATGAATATTACAGACAAGATGTTTTGTTTTGAAATGGTGTTTGAGATGATGTGCAACAGTGTACACGTTTGGTCCTGTGTTTTTCGTACATCTTGTAAACGGTTCTATAATAGCAGGAATATGGTCTTGAAATGTTCTCCAGATGAGGATATTCGGAAGGCGTCTTGACCATGTAATCATGATGCAACTTCTACAAAACGACGCAAAATTGTCCAGATTGTTGACACATCAGGATTATTAAGGAAACTTTATGCAGTCTGTTGAATCTGTAACTATCTACATTACGGTGTTCCTCAGAGCCTGGTTTAAGTGTGCCAGAACTGTCATTTCCAGCAGATCACTTGATTGTTTTCTATGTTTGTTCTATTTTATTATATAATATTCTTGTTACCGGTGTGAGCAGAATGGTGTGAGCTCACCGTTTTATCTACTACCATTTATTTATCTATGAAGAACTTAACGATTGACACCATGACAGTTCCACGGTAACAAAAGCATTCATGGCATGGGATTGTCAGCCTATAACATGCTACACATGTCCTTATTATCTTTATTTGCCTGAAGCAATCCGCCATTCTGCCACGTTTTACTTGAGAATGGGTGTTTGTGTGACTGCATCTGATTTACTATCTATAATTAGATTGGGCATAGTTATTCATCAGTTCTTCAGACACTTTCTCTTGTCATCACATTCACAGTGGTTTCCCTGATATATTATTCCATTACATTTTTATATGTAGACTTTGTTTGTAATTCAGTTTTACAGGTAAAGAAGTCGTGTCAGGACATTATGATTTTATTCATTTTTAGAATTTTTTTTTTAATAACTTCAACCATAGCAATAATAGATACTGGAAGTAGTATCAAAGCTCTGCGGTAGAAAAATGAAAACTCTGGAGTACACCTTCAGACCGGGCCATTGTGTTTGGACAATTGTGGATACATTCACACTACCTGGACAGTTACAGTACATGCTGAGAACAGGTTAATAATCAGATTAAAATGGAGCCACATTAACAGAGACAGTAAATTTTTCTGGAAAAAAAAAGCAGTTACATATTCAGATGGTCTATAAAGGCTAGGTTATGAAAGAGTTGCATGGAATCATTTGCGGTTTATTTCAGACAAGGCGACAACACAGAGAACAGAAGGGACAATAAAAACAAGTGACTGGATAAAGACTAACAAGACAAAAAGGATGAGAACCACATTAACACATACAAGACTTTGCAGAGAGTGGTGACATAAAGGAGTATATCACTGGCTTGGATTACATTCCAAGACACAGGTGAAACTCATGAACCATAGCAACAGATTCCTTGGAGACAAGAACCGCTGGTGTTGAGTGGATGGCAATAAGGGTCAAAATGTCTGAGTCGGAGTGAACCTGCCCTCACTAGAGGCATGAGATGTACAATCAAACAACAAATTGTGAATGTAACCGGGCTGACCCTGTGGTGCATGTCAGCACATCAGGGCCATCAGGAACATAGGCTGAGACTGCAGGGTCATAAGGGTGGTTGTAAAAGGAATACACCACAAGAGCACCCCACCTAGTCAGGTGAACAATGAGCCAATAATATCTTACTTGCCTCTAAGACAAGGCCATGGGGGTCCACAATGCATTTCTCAAACAGACTGTGTTCATTTGCTGAGATAGTTATTTGCATCTCAACAAGTGGATAGGGTCTTTGGAGGACAGAGCAGTGTTACCTGGGTTAATGATAAAGGGTGTTAAGGAGAAAAGTCAATAACAAGCTGCTGTGAGAGATGCAGGTCCATTAGTAGGCAGTGCCAGAGCAGAGTGGCCAGGACCACAGACTGAGGCTCCACACGAATAGGCTGGGGCAATAGTTTGCGGCACCTGGCACTAACTTGGTCTTTAGTAGGGGGGTCATGACAAAATTTAGCAGATAAGGGAAAAACCCAATCCAAAGTAATCCACTGGTTGGAGTCTACAAGGTAAACCCTCCTTATTGGTTCTGGCCTGGACTGTGCATACCAAAGAGCCGTGTCACATTCCACCATCAGGCACTTGGGTTTTTCATATTTATACATAAAATTATGTTCTCTTTTGGAGGAAAGATAAAAAAGAAAACAAGACAGACAAGATGAAAGAGAGCGAACAAAGAGGGGATGGCAATTTCATACATCTGAACTGAGCTGAAGGCTGAGACTCGCAGCTAAAAATGTTGACATACCTCTGGGAGATAGTTGCTGGTGTAGTAGGTTTCAGAACAGGGTCTTTGGAGGACAGAACAGGGTTATCTGGGGTTAATGACAAAGCAGGTATTATGTGCAATGGTGATTGATAAGCTGTTGTGGAGGATGCTGGCTCTGGTAGGCAGGGGAAGTAGGTTGAGGCAGCAGGCACTAACATGCTGTTGAATCTGGGGTTCATTATAGGAGTATGCCTTCATGGTGCTGGTTCAAACTGAGCATGTAGAAGAGCCATCTTCCCCTTCCACTGTCTGACACTTGGGTTCATAGTTCATCCATAGTAAGAGTCCTTACCTTGGTGTCCAAGTGGCACAATGATAAAGTGATAATCCTGTTGTTACAAAATTGTCCCTGCACTCTGGGTGGCAAGGATGGCATTTCATCTCTGTGCATCAGAATGATACTAGCCAATCGTGGGTGTCTGTGAGGTAATGTTTCCAGCAGAATACAGGTAATACTGTCTTTCATACTTGTTCAACTGTCCACTAATGTTACATGAGCAGCAGTTCATTAAGATGGCTTCACATGGCTCATGATGCAGGTTTCATAGTTTAACTTCCCAGAATGCAAGCTGTTTTGTGAAAGGAGATAACTAGCAGTGACTAAATTGGGAGACAAATGGGGTCTCTGACACTTCACCAGCTCTCTTGGTTAGCCCTCAGAGCATAATAAAGTATTTAGCCTTTCCTGAAAGGGTTCATCTTATTATAACAAGTGCTGTATTCTCTGAGCATCCCTTGTTGGCGATTACTCTTTCTTTTCTCATCAGTATTGGATCCACTGTGTGTAACAATGTCTTCGTTTACGATGAGTTTTACTGCACTTTTCTAACAGCTCGTTTGAATGGGAGAACTCAGCATATAAGGAGGCCGTCCCAGCTTTGTTTGCTATCATTAAAGGAATGCGCTAGATTCAAAGTTTCAAAACGTTTTATTCAGCATTCAGAGTTATGTATAATGTATATATATTTTTTTGGTTTTTATAGATGGTATTAAACCCCTCACAGACTTCCACTGGGCGTAGTTCCCAAATTGCTAAAGGGCTTTTAAAAGCTTGACCACTATTACCAGTATTATGTTATGCAGCCGCATCATATTTGCCAATAACAGGGTTAATCATTCGATGTTATGTTGGGACCTGATAAAACATAAAGCACTTGTGAATCCTCTAACTTGCGTTGGATTATTTTACAGCACTTCAGTTGATTCATTTTTTGTGCTGTAGTAATTTTAGACCTGATATTATTTCGTGACTTGTATACCTGTTTATATGTCAAACTACGTTATACTGTCAAAAGCCTGTGGACACCAGGCCAATCACACCCATGTGTTTCTTGAGCATCCCATTATACTATACATTTAGAGCCCCCTTTACTGTTATAATAACTTTTACTCTTTTGGGAAGGCTTTCCACTAGATTTTAGAGCGAGACTGTGGGGAACAAACACAGTGTTTCAATTTATCCCAAAGGTGTTCATTAGGGTTGAGGTCAGGGCTCTGTGCAGACCACTTGAGTTCTTCCAACCCACCCTGGGCAACCCATGCTATGGACCATGCTTTGTGCACATGGGCATTGTTAAGGCTAGGCCCCTTAGCACCATTCATAATGATAAAGCATGCACATAAATTCTAGACAATTGTGTTCATTAAACTTTGTGGCAATAGTTTGGGGAATAGTTTTAGCACAAATATGGGTGTGATGACCACATACTTTTGATCATATAGTGTGTGTGTGTGTGAAGGAAAAATGCACAGTTGCATTTTTTATGGACACAGGCTATTTGCCCCAAGAATTCCATACGTTCATCAGAGTTTGAAAGCTGTTTTTGAGCCTCGGAGCAGTCCAGAGAACTAATCCCTGGTCCTCTTGAAAATGGTGGTCTGGGGCACGCTTCCACCAAACTCTGTTGCCATCTGCATTGTTTGTGAAAGCGATCTGCTCTCAGTTCTGCATGCCGTGTGGCATGATTGGTTCAACCTGTCATGTTACTTCCTTTTTCACATTTCATGATGGTGGAGAACAGGTTATTATGGTCACCAGAGGAGATGGAATGCCCTATCGAAATATTAAAACCAGGCGTTCATAGGACTGGAGAATTATGATTAGCTTATCGGTTCTTCACTGCTTCAATGTTGGCCAAAAAAAAGGCAATAATAAAAAACAGGAAACTTTTTGCTGCTAATTTCCAAACCTGTCGTATAGGATTGTGCAATCAAGCCACGGTTTGGAACCTGTTATTACTAGTTCTTCTCATAAAAAAACAAACAAACAAACCTGAATCAATTCTAGTTAGGGCTCAAGTATCCTGGCAAAATGTGAACGCGAAAGAAAAAAAATGGTGTGAAAGAGCTTTGTTTGCCTGTTCTGTATTCGCCAGTCTATAATATTTTCTGTTAATCGGCCTCAGGCACCAAAGCTTCAACGAGATGACATGTTTTCATGTGGATGTCGTGATCAAGGCCTATCTTGTCAGCAGCCAAAGGGGAGACATTACTGTCAAACACACAGTTCAATGCAAATTAATATGGTCTTAGATGTAATGTAATCGATCGAGTGATCAAGGATGTCCTAGATCATATATTCATCATATATATCAATCAAATCATGGTCTCTTTTGGAGGAAAAACGATAAAGAAACAACAGAGGGACAAGGAGGGGGTGTCCGGTTCATACATCTGCCTTGAGTATTGTGCTGAGGAACAACAGGGTGAGACTCTGCAGAGCTGCTGACATTCCTTTGGAGGACAGTGAGGGGAAAGAGCAAGCAAATAGTCCTCTGACAAGACTTGGATAAATATTTTGTCATATTTTTATTTTTGTCTTTTTCATTCAATGTACTCGGTCCTCTTCATTTCTTTGTTCATTTTTTTTTTCTCCAGGAATAATCTATGCATCATAAAATCTGTTTATAAACTTTGATAAGGATAATTTTGACCTGATTGTACTGGGTTATTTTGCAGGTAGTAATCACTGCTTGTGTTTTCGTTATGCCTAGCATTCACATTGTCAGTGGAAAAAAAAAAACTGTGGAAAAGAAAAGCCATGCCTGCAGTATTTTGATGGAGAGAGCAGCACTGTTATGGTGTGCAAGTTACACTGAGGTGTATAACCACTCAGACACCACTCAGATTTGTACCTCAGATTTTGCAGATTAATCCTGTTTTCCTCCGGAAGCGAAAACGCACACAGTACCGCTCCTCTTCGTTTTTCACTGCTCTTGAGCATAAAACGTTTTATTGACTGGTTTACTAAATATAACCTGCAAATATTTGTACTGACAGCATTGTCTCTGTGATGGCCTATAGTTCATTAATCCAATGAGATACTCCTACGCTGTCTGGAAGTTAGAAGTTTAATTTGAACAGACGTCAGATCGTGTGCTTCTACAGCAGGATTACAGACTGAAATATTGAGCTGACATTAAGTAAAGCTGTCATTCTAGGTGAATACTTGGAAAAAACGCATAAATAATGATTGACAGATAAATATGTGCACAAGTATATTGAAGTCACTTGCAAACTAACCTTATGGTACACAGAGTTGGGTATAACTGTATTCTAATTACTTTTTCTGGTAATGCAGTAATGTAAGGCATTACATTTAAAACTTGTCATTGCATTACAGTTACTGTTGTCAATAAAATTGTTACTCACATTATAAATTTACTGTTAAGAAAACAATATTAAGTAAAATGCATTTTTAAAAATAAATCACGTTTTTGCGTAGCTGCCAGTGGTGTAACCTGACCTGGGAATTGGGAGCTGTAGCCCTGAAGATTTTTTCTTTAGCCCCGAATAATTCTCCACTTGGAGCAGTTTGTCACTACATAACTGAGCGTCGACAAAAGAAGATGGCGGTGTTGTAATTTTATATCTTCAGTGAACGGAGGCGAGACCAATCAGACAGGGTATACAAGAAAATACATGGAAACACTCCTGTCTTGTTGACTGACAGTCTCTCAATTCTGCCAAACGCTAGCTCACAGTCAGTGTAAGGAAAAATGGATAAATGGGTTGAAACTGAAACAGTAACATCCTCTGATGCTGAGCACGAAAACAAGGTGTATAAATGTCTATATTGAGTTCCAGTTTACGTGAACGTGATATGAGCAGAGCATAAGGAATGATAATGTACTTTGCATGGCACTGCAGCAGCTAAACCCATACAGTGATAGGCTTAGTTGTGCCTCCCCTTGGCTAGCGATACCAAACTAGCCTAGTTAGAGAAGTTTTATATATTATCAGTCTGGTAGTCCTGCAAACAGTGACAACACCCGAGGCATGTTTTATGATAAATCCAATTTTTTCTAATCATGTCATACATTGACGCAAGCTAAAATTACTGAAAGAACTATGAGTTTCACTTTGTAGTGCATTTTTGTAGGTTTGATAGGTTTTGAAAGTAACTTGAAAGTAAAGT
This sequence comes from Ictalurus furcatus, assembly GCF_023375685.1. Lineage (NCBI taxonomy): Eukaryota > Metazoa > Chordata > Actinopteri > Siluriformes > Ictaluridae > Ictalurus > Ictalurus furcatus. The sequence goes on from NC_071283.1 coordinate 8,077,761, forward strand.
AATTAGTAATCTGATGACTTTTTACATGCAGTAATGTTATCAGATATAAATTTTAAAGTAATAATTAATAATCTGATTACTTTTTACATGCAGTAATCAGTAATGTAATCAGATATACATTTTAAAGTATTAATTAGTAATCTGAAGTGGATTACTTTTATTGAGTAACTTACCCATCACTGATGATGTATCACTAATGGTTTTTATGCTTGCACCTGATCCAAGCATGCTTGTCTCCATTTCACAATTCTTAGACATGTTAGTCAAGACTGGCATCTAGCAGATGCTCGAATGATGAATGATGTAGTGAAATGGAGTTGAAGATGAAGTCAGTCATCTTCTAATGAGCCATTAGAAATGTCTGCCTGCTCCTCAGAGCTCGAATCATCTGAGTAACTTCTTATTCTTTTCAACAAGTTCTGAAAATAGCAGCGATTAGATAAGTAACATTTTATGCACTGAAGGTGCTTGTGAAACCCACTCATGATGATAGGGGCTCATTTGGAGTTCTGGCATAGAAACTTCAGATTTGAGTTTCTCGTTCACAGTACAGTGTCTCAGCGATGTGGGCTGACAGTGTGAAAGTGTGTGTGTGTGGGAGAGGCTAGCATGACTCAGATCTACCTCTTCAGAGACTTCGGGTGCAAGCTGTGCACATGTGACAGGACTGACCTGTGTTGCTTTAAGGTAGCGTGGGTGATTGCTGCCTTGAAAATCCCCGCTCTTTGATTTGAACAGCACTCTAGAAATAGCTCGTTCACGGTCAGTTTATTTCCTCCTTCTCCTGTTGGTGTTTAGAACACTTAGTGCCACAAGATCAAGATTACAAAGCGAAGTTAAGACCCTGGACCAGTCTTTCAGCACATAATTTATATAGTTTCTTGTTTTTGCACACAATTAGAGAGAAAAGGTTAACTGAGCCATATAGAAAAGCTTAGAAGTTTTACATGTCGGATTTTCCTTTTTTTTTTGTTTACACCAGCCGACCCACAGAAACACTTTTGGTGGTGTTTGTGCTTGCATGTCCTCCCTGTTCAAGGCGTCGGGTCAATTTAATTTCATCCACAAAATGAATTCAGTGCATGATGTCATGGTGCATTCAGCCATGAAAATATGCGCAGGAAAAAAGTTCCTTTGAAAGTTCTTTTGAACAAGCCAAACTGAGGAGAAGTTGTCTCTTTGCTCTTCCCATGCAAATTTTAGCTTTCAGCCTTTCATAATTCATGTCGCTGCTAATATTTCATGATAGAGACCGGAGAAAAGAAGCCAGGGTAGAGTGAAAGCCTTCCTTCTTGCCTGAAATCTAATAGTTGCCTTTACACATCAGAAATACTGTGATAAACTGAAATATTCTATAAAATGTAATTACAAATGTACATTATATTAATATGTACATTTTGCTAATGTATTTTAAAGCTGTGTGATGTAGGAAAACTTTTATTCTTGCCTGAGGTTTCTTCAAAGATTTTATCAAACATACTTAAAGATGTTTACTTGCTAACTAATAGAGGCAGAAGTAATAGTAACAACAATAATAATTAAAGCTGCAAGCGGCATTTTCGGGGACCGAGCACCCAGTGAGCCACGCATTCATAGATGCGCTGCATAAGCAATCACAGGAAACAGAGCTATAACTGTAGGCAAAATTGAATCATGAATGATTTGTAGTTTCCTGCATTTGCCAGAGAATGGTTTTGAATATCAGAGGCACAAAATGTGTTGCATAGCCTCAGGTCATGGTCCTGAAGATATCTACCAAGTTTTGTGTCCGTCGTTACAGTCGTTACAGACTCACTTCCTGTTTGGATTTGTTGGCCCTTTACGGGCAAAGTGTTTGGAGTATTCAAAATTCTTTTCATAACTTTTGTGAGGCATATTTTGAAGATGATGTGTGCCAAATTTGATGATGATTGGACAAAATGTGTAGGATGAGTAGCAAAAAAAATGTTATTGAGAAAATACAAGATGGCAGAAAATCTAATTCTGGACACGTGGTTCAAAAGCTATGACCATAGATGCACATCCATATGAGGCCCAAATTTGAGCCAGTGGTGGTGCTAGAGCATTGACACACTCCCCAATCAGTGTGCCAAATTTCACAACTTTTTACTAGATCATTGCCATAGACACCCTAGCCAGAAGAAGAAGAAAAGGTAGAATAATAATAGGGTGCTTATGCACCTTTGGTGCTTGGCCCCCTAATAGTAGTAGTAATAATAATAATAATAATGTCAGTTACAGGAACACACAGGTAGCTGTCATATAACCTTCCAGCTAGCATAACACAATCATCTCACAGCATCAGTTCTTTTATGTAAATACAATACGCTACCTCAGACGTCAGACTTGTTTGTGTCTGTATCAGTGCACTTATCTGGCCAACTGACTCGCCATACTTTAACACATCGTTTTAGCTCCTATTTTTAGTCGGTTAGTCTCCAAGTTATAATTTGTCCACCCATGAGAATGATATCCTTGTCTATCACTGATCATGAGGTTAGACGTTGGTGCTACCCAGTTGCATCATCCTGTCTCCCAGTCATACTAAGTGCACTCTCATTGACTGACATTTTATCCCACCACTCTCATCATTTGCAATTCCCTACAGGCATGTTTAATGGTGTAATCCCACAACAGCGCTTTGGGAAAAACTGGCGATCATCGTAGCACTTTGTTTCGAGAGCCTGCTGGGAATTTCATCTTGTAACAGTTGAGAAAGCAGGTACTGCTGAGATTCAGAAGACACTTCAAATGAAGGCGTAAACATTCATTTCACCAGCGTGATGGGAACGGATTGAATGGCTGCTGATTATTGCTGACATGGGAACCCGAACCACTGGCTTGGTGCATCACAACAACGCTTTTACTTGCATTTGCATCTGTGATTCTTTGCATTACATTGTATGGTATGGTCATTAAAGTAAACAAAGCCTATTGTTAAAAATGTAAGAAATGACATACGACCTACAGTGGATATAAATCCATGGTCAAATCCTGGTTGCCTAAGTGTGCCATATAACCCCTATCACCTGTATAACTAATATTTTGCTGAACCCATTTTGCTTGTAATACAGCATGCAGTGGTTTTGGGTAAGAGTCGACCAACTTAGCACATCTCGATTTGGAATTTTTTTCCCCATTCCTGTCTTAATAAATAAATAAATAAAAATCAATTAGAGTAACGATACAGAGTATTGCATCATGTCAAACTTTTTGAATCGTTACACCCCTAAAAATAATATCAAAACAGTATGTACATATATTTACCTATGCAAAGAAATTATATAAATAGATCAGACACTTTCTTCTGGTTTGCTGTGTCTGGTGAACAATTTATCATGTGAAATGGCTTCCTGTTCCTTTTACACACTGTGCTTTAACAGCTGTGACTCTACACGTGGCAAATTCAGAAGTTAACTTTGACAGATTATTAAAGCAAAGTAATTTCTAAGCATTGTAAATAAATAAATGATGGAAACTAATGTTTTAAAGGTTATGCCGAGCATTTATAATTGGATTAATTGCGGGCAATTTGTCAAGGAGTGACAATTGTGACAATGCTAATGATGCATTTAATATTACATTATGTATGTTTCCTGAGTTATGAAAAGAAGAAGAATGGATGTGAATATACCCATAAAAATAGTTTCTTGCAAATTTCATGTCTACACTGACTACACTGGGTCAAATAAGGATCTGTATTAAGAAAAAATAGGATCTGTCTTTCAAAGTAGCATGACATTTATAATTGATGTTTTTTGTATAGCATTTCTAAAGAAAATAGCAGCACTGGGCTGGTGTGATTTGGTGGCACTTTAGGATCAGTTGGGTCTTGGGTCTCTGCCTTTCCAATGCTTGGAATTTAGTAAAACATCAGCTGTACAATTTTATGGAGCACAAAACAATGTTTTTATGTTTTTTTTTCTGGAACATGTGTACACACTATTCACGTTTGTCTATATCTGTCCACTAGTACTGTTTTTCCATGAACCGAACACAAAGAGCTTCTTGACGTTGGTACTAATACCCACAAGCCACTAATGTTTCAAGTGTATTTTTCACACAATGTTAATATAATATCATAGTAGCGTTCCTTAGGGAACACCACAACAGTATATTAACATTCAATATACAGTACATGATGGTGTAATACAGTGTGTAATAAGATATATTTTACAATAAACAGATGTGCATGTGAACTATAAAGACCATTTTTCATAGATGTCACATAATTAATATATTTTTGTTTTATAAAGATAAATATGTTGACTATATATTTTGTTATCTTGGCAGTATGAATTTATTTCTACAGGGGGATATGCATTGCAAAATATTAACAATAACAGTGCTTCCAACACATAAACTTTACTTGGGCGGCCCACTCAGGTATATTAACGACCGCCGAAGTATATCTGGCAACCCATTTTTGCATTTTTATTAAATTATTTTTTCTTATCCGTCTGAGATAAAGACAGCATTTGTGATCGATTAACTAGTGGATAATCTCCCATCGCTCTACCCCTTCCGTGCCTGTTCACTCTGCTATGTTGAGAATGGTCTCCTCTCCTGACAATTGCACATGCGCTGCAGAAAACCACAGAGAGACGTTCTTCGGTTTTACGTCAGAATCCGTGGAAAAGCTGGACACTATGAGCAAAGACCAGGTAAAGCAACTCATTATTTTCTTCTTATTGTGTAATTGTTGGTAGTATAGAGACCCGCACATGACATGCGGGGGAAAAAATATTGTGTCAATGAATTAAGAATTTGTTCCCTCGTTTTAGTAAATTGTGGCTATGTTGTACTAATTGGTACGAATTCTTAATTCGTGGCCACGATATATGCAGTATATTTGTCTGGATGTCACGTGTGGCTACATAACAGAATTCTATGAAAGAAAGTGGCAACTTTGCTATTTTGGGGCTATGGCAGTTAGAAAGACAGACTACTAACTCTAACTAAGCTTTACTTTGTCTTACTCTTCCCATGTGGCTAGGAGGAGAGGAGGGTTGGGGGTGGTTGGATCTGTGAAATATATTATGTGAAATCAATAGAAATATTCAATAAATCAAAATATTGTGTTAAGTCAGGCATTATTTGTTGTTTGTGACATGCAGTAGACCATTGGCAAGTAATGGCAGCCTTTTCCACTGGCTACCACCGCAAGTATATTTCAGGCCTGTGGGACACGCTGAATAAACAATATATTTATTTGGGGAAGTATATTGACATGCAGTAAAGTAGTAAATATATCGCATGGTGTTTTTTAATAAACCAAAATATATTTGTTCCATAAGAGTGAATCTGTTTTAGTCACTGTGAGTAGTGTGTGTGTGTGTGTGTGTGTGTGTGTGTGTGTGTGTGTGTGTGTGTGTGTGATTGAGTTATTGAGTGATACACCTTACGGAAAAATACCACACTAGTGTAAAGTGACTGATGGCACCAGTGGAGGTGTCACTGTTTGACAGTTTGGTCTATTTTTGCAAATCTGAGGAATCACACTGTACTATTTCTTTGCCAATTCCACAAAGACAGTGGTTCAGATCTTTTTGTGTATCTTTTATTCCAGGCTTGTGCTCAGATGCATTTTTATATAAATAGCCTAAAGCATGTGACTCTTTCCTGTAGGATTTTTGCACTAATAACAAGCCAGTGGATAGCTAGCTACTAATAGCAGTTATTTGTTATTCATTTTTAAGTGATGTATTCCTTTAAAATCATACATAGTTAATTAGTTCTGTAGTCCATTAAGTAAGCAGCTATGGACAAATGTTAAGTATATTAGCAACTATACAAGCTCCAGTGTCTTTCTGAGTCCCATGTTGCGGTTTCCTGGAATCTTGAACCTTGCTAAAAAGTGTTGGCGAACAAAATGGAATAACCTATAGCCAGCTAGTTAGCTAGCACTAAAGGAAATTAATGAGTATGTAGATTCCTGGAGGAAGGACAGCTGAAGACTGGGAGAAATGTCACATGGTCTTTTGTTAATCTTCAGCTGTCTAGTTTTGGTGAACCTGTGCCTGATGGAGCCTAAGATTTCCAGTAAACCCAGTGTGGTCTTCTGCTGTTGTATCTCATACGCCTCAAGGTTTGACATGTTGTGCATTCTGAGATGCTTTCAGACTATACGGGAAGTAAAATTAAAAAATTTCAATTGCAGCAATGAAATGTTTACCAAAGTGTCTATATTATTCAGCAATCTTGGTGGAATTTGATAGTTTAGCAAATCAAATGATCGAATGTCTCACTGTAATAATGAGCTGTCCATTTTTTCATTGTTCATTTATTATTGAACTATTTCTTTAAAGTGCATTTAAGTAAGTAAGTATAGTCATCCCTGAGTACATCCGCACAGCCTGAGCTTAGTTTGCGCTTTAACAGGAACAGGAAATGAAAAGAAGAGTGAAACATATGGATGTGCAGAAATGCAGTCTTTTCACAGACTGTTTATAGTCGCTCTGGCAAACAAATCACATTCGTTGGCAGACGATTACTCATTAGCAGACTCAGTTTTCATTAGTGTGACAGGATTTTCTTTGACTGATAGAGTCCAAACTGGTGAACTACTAAGAAAAAGGTTGTGATGACTTCTGCTTTGGCATGAAGTTAATTGCAGCTCTGTTGCTGTATCTGAAAGTTCTCAAGAAAAGCTGCTATAATCACTGACAGGTAACTGATATTACAGGGTGTTTCTAGACAGACAGCAACAGGATGTACTGTTCAAGGTGTATGTATCTGTTCTCTACACTCCTGAATCGGTGGGCTCCATGTGAAAACGGGGCCCACGCACAATTAAAAAACAGCATTTTGGGGACAGATGGTGGCTGAGTATTTTTGAATAACTACATCCAAGTTTTATATCATTAAAATGGGTTTCACGTTTTAAGAGCATGCTGGATATATAGCAGTGATTAGTTATATGATGTTTTATGATGTTCTGCATGTAGGGTATTGTTGTCTCAGAAAAATGTGAACTCCTCTGTCCTGAAGACTTTCCTGTGCTGGGAAACTTTGAAAAGTGCCATGACTATTAAAAAAAAAATGCTGACACTTAAGACTCCTTCCATAAATGTTAAATAAATATCTCTAGGGCTGTCACTGTATAAAGATTTAATAAAGTTATTTCCTTTGTTTTTTTCATTTCTGTGTAGGTTATAGGAAAGTCTATTTATATAGCACTTATACATACGTAGCATTTATCTAAAAAAACAAATGTCAACAAATTAATAAGGAAAAGGTCAACCAATCGATTATCAAAATGAAATGATCAAAATGATCAAAGCTCTATTATTTTGATCATCGATTAGTTGACCTTTTCCTTATTAATTTGATTGATTTGTTATAGCTAAGTAAAGTCAAAACCATCTCCAGGGTTGGTGGTTCGAATCCCGCCTGTGTGCGGAGTTTGCGTGTTCTCTGTGTGCTTCGGGGGTTTCCTTCGGGTACTCCAGTTTCTTCCCCCAGTCCAAAGACATGCGTTGTAGGCTGATTGGCATTTCCAAATTGTCCGTAGTGTGTGAATGGGTGTGCGAGTGTGTGTGTGCGATTGTGTCCTGTGATGGGTTGGCACCCCGTCCAGGGTGTCCCCCGCCTCGTGCCCTTCGTTGTCTGGGATAGGCTCCAGGCTAAATCTGGTTAATTTATTGGTCTTAGATTATGTGGCGTGGCCACTGTACAAGTCCGTGTGAATGATAAAGTATTATGACAGAAGCATTAAAATGAACAGATCATTTGTTTCACAGCTGGAACTACATAAAAAAATACACCCGTTCTAACCAGTCAGTTTGGAGAATTCACCCATGCAGTGGTATAAAAACCTTTTTGTCATGTGCCCAATTGAACCCTGGGATGTTTTCCCTCTTGGTATAGGCTATTTAGGCAGGTAAGAATACAGTAATCACACTAGTGACTTTTCCCCTATTGGCCCTTCTCTATCATGTCCACTTAATAATCTCCATTTATTGGAGGCTACATCACTCTGTCCTCTCCACTAATAGCTGGTGTGTGGTGGGCGTTCTGGTGCACTATGGCTGCCGTCGCAACATCCAGGTGGATGCTACACACTGGTGGTGGTTAAGGAGATTTCCCCCATAAAATGTAAACCATTTTGTCTAGAAAAGCGCTATATAAATATAACTGTAGTGTGTGGACCAATACAGCCAGACTTTGTGAAGTGGTTTCAGTCTGCTTCCGAGTAAAGTCTACTGCAGTGAGTGAGCGGTTGGACACAATTGCAGGAAGTGAAACAAACAGGCTGTATATTGTTTGTTGTGCTGCTTTTGTAGATGTGAGCTACTAAATAAAGTGAGGCAAAGGACAGTGCGGTATGTCCAGAGAACTTTGCTGTTATGGATTTTGTGGCACGCAACCTTCATTCTGGCTGCAGAAGCTTAACTGAATAGAGTCTGAAGGGCTGTGTTCAAGGGTGGGATACAGCCTGATAATTAGCTGTGTTCTCGGGGCGGCATGTAGCCATGCAACTCCTGTCGATATTCACAGCACCTTTTGCCTTTTTGCATTACAAGTCAAGGAAGACTAACTTGCAGTGGGGTGCCCTTAAAAGTGGGTCATTGATTACTTCAACAGGTAACAGCACAGCAAAGCAGAGCACACTTCGGAGAGGACACACACACACGTACACATACAAAGGGAAGGTCCCAGGAGCGCCTTTCTATTCTCACTTGATTTAGCACAAAACTGTATATTGGTTTTGCAGTACTTTACAAGTATTAGTAACCAGGCTAGTTGGACTGTAAAGCATTGATTGTCATAATGATCTAAGTTCAAATGATTCTTCTGAGAAAAGCCCACAGATTTCCTTTTAAGTGTTTAGTCCAAAAAACATTTTTTTTTTTTTTTAACCATCTGATGCAGATTTATAGCTCAACAACTACTTCTGTAACAAAATGCACATGTGCTGTATGACAGCTGGCTCCTCGGTTGGCTCCTTAACCAGGTTTTAGATTGAGTTATTTTTCAACGCAGCTGTGTACCATATCATTGCACTGCAATCTGGCAGGAAGTGCCTGTACTAAAATGCTAGCGATGTGTTAGGTGAAAGATAAACTATTCCCAAATGAAGCTTGCCCATAAATTTGTGTTAATTTTATGAAGTAATATTAATTACATACTTTTATGAACAGATTAATTAATGGGATGGATTGGCATCCCGTCAAAGGTGTATTCCCACCTCATCCACAGTGTTCTGGGGATAGGCTCTAGACCTTGACCAGGATAAAGTGGTTATCCAAAATGAATGAATTAGGAGTTGTACCAGTGTACTGCTGTTTTATGCTCGATTCTGACTGGACAGGAGGTGGTGATAAATTTTCTATAAGAGCACGGCTCAGACAATAGTTCTGGCTGTAAAGTGTATGTTAATACATTCATTCTACTATGATATGGTTTCTATATCTTCTGAATAGAAAGTGAGAATAGAAAGGCGCTCCTGGGACCTTTCCTTTGTGTGTGTACGTGTGTGTGTGTCCTCTCCGAAGTGTGCTCTCCTTTGCTGTGCTGTTACCTGTTGAAGTAATCAATGACCCATGCTTAAGGGCACCCCACTGCAAGTTAGTCTTCCTTGACTTGTAATGCAAAAAGGCAAAAGGTGCTGTGAATATCGACAGGAGTTGCATGGCTACATGCCGCCCCGAGAACACAGCTAATTATCAGGCTGTATCCCACCCTTGAACACAGCCCTTCAGACTCTATTCAGTTAAGCTTCTGCAGCCAGAATGAAGGTTGCGTGCCACCCTAAATCCATAACAACAAAGTTCTCTGGACATACCACACTGTCCTTTGCCTCACTTTATTTAGCAGATCACATCTACAAAAGCAGCACAACAAATAATATACAGCCTGTTTAGGGTTACATATGAGGGGGTTGTAATAATGACTGTTTTGACCTTTTATGAACGTACACATAGTGCAAAACAAGTATCTGTGTAAGTTGTTAGAACTTGCACAGATACTTGTTTTGCACTATGTGTATGTTCATAAAAGGTCAAAACAGTCATTATTACAACCTCCTCATATGTAACCCTAAACGCTGAATGAAAGCATACATAATCACATTTTACTGGCTACAAGCTTCTTGGTGAGAAGCAGGACTAACCAGTTGGAATCATGCATTATTCCTGTTTCTGTTCCAAAGCCAGCTAGAGATATGGAGCTGAGGGCTGATGAAGTGCTGAATGTTTCCTGGAGGAGAAATATTATTGATCTGGTTTTATAATGCAAGATGTCATTTTCTGTTTATTGCTAGCATGTTATTTTAAACAATTTTTTTTTTCTTAACCAGAAGTGTCATAAAGGTTGGTTGGCAGTAGATAATGCTTTAAATATTTAAATGACAAATTCCACCATTCCTTTCTAAAAAATTAGTTAGAATTAGGAATTCCACCATTCCTTTCCAAAAATTAGTTAAGCACATGTCACTTATCAATTAAATTTTACACATCCCACTGTGATATTATTTAGCATATTGCCCTAATCCCTCCCTATAAAATAATATATGAAATTAATTCCTGCCTTCGCTGCTGTTCCTGATGTAGCTTTTCTTTTATGAACTAATTTGTCCTGTTTGAGGAGTCAGCCTACTGTCTTAGCACTCTTGCATCACAACAGTCATATCATCTTTAAGGTTATACTCGTATTAATTCAGTCCAGTTTTAATTATATAGTGTTTTTAACAATGGATATTGTCACAAAGCATCTTATAGTATTAGATTACAGATTATAGGTCTAGGTTTAGATTGTTACCTAATAAGTAAGCCAGAGATGACAAAGGCAAGCAAAAACTCCCTGAATTGACATGATGAAGAAACTGTGAGAGGAACCAGACTCTAAAGGGGAACCCATAATCTTCTGGGTGACACCAGATAGTGAGAATATAAATCGTTACGTTTCTAAAAACTGTATACTACACTGCTAAGTGTGTTGGAAAGATCTTCAGAATAAGCATAAGCGTTTCAGATCATTTCAGATTATTATAACTTTATGATATACAGGTGAAGTTATCCACTGTATAATGAATGAGATAGGAGCATTGTTTTTAGCAAGTGCAATCATTGGGCTGTCCAAGTGAGAACATCCACAATCATTTTTAGGGTATCTGTGTGGTACCCTACACAACAACCTTATGGCAAAATTTAGGCTATCCATTTGGGGCCATCCTCAGCAGCAGTGAGTGATTCTCAAGTGAAGCAGGGTGGGACCGGAATGCAGGCGTCTCCTGAGGTAGTAGGACTAATACGTGTAGCTTGACAGACAGACAGACCGACAGATACTGAGAGAGAGTGAGAGATCTTCCTGCAGTTCTCACCTGGTTTCCCACTGAACCTAAGCAGGGTTGAGCCTGGCCAGTACCTGGTTGTGAGACCTACTGGGGAAAACGTTGCTGCTGGAAGTGGTATTAGTCCATCAGGGGGTCCTCACCCTGTGGTCTGTGTGGGGCCTTATGCCCCAGTATAGTGATGGGGACACCATAATGTAAAAACAGCATGTTCTTTTGGATGAGACGTTAAACCGAGGTCCTGACTCTCTTTGGTCATTAAAATCCCAGGACTCTTCTCAATGTCCTAGTAGGGGTATACCCCAGTGTCCTTGTTGAAATTCCCCCACTGGCCCTTCTCTAGCATGGCCCCCCTAATAATCCCCATCTCTGAATTGGCTACATCACTCTCTCCTCTCCATTAATAGCTGGAGTATGGTGGGCATTCTAGCGCACTATGGCTGCTGTCCAGATGGATGCTACACACTAGTGACAGTGCTTTGAGTAAAGTGCTATGTAAAGTGCTTTGAGTGTTTAGAAAAGCACTATATAAATGTAACTGTAACTAACTAAGAGAGGGAAAATACAGATCATTAGGCATGCTCTTATCCTGTAGTGCTTTAAGAGGATGCGCAAAGTGCAAGCAGGGACTCCGGCAAGACTAACTATAACAGCATAACTAAAAGGTCGAGCCAGAAGGTAACACAGGGTGCATAAAGTGACCAGCCACTCCACCGTCGACAAACCTGAGTGAACGTGTGAGAGTGGGGGGACCACAGCATCCAAACATACCAGTTTACCAATACCTTATATGGCCATGAACCCTACAGATCTCCTTCCTTATCTAAGAGAAAAATAATAACAAAAGGCTTGACTAAACAAATAGGGTTTCAGCCTAGTCTTAAAGCTTGAGACTGACTCTGAGTTCTGAACACTAATTGGAAGGATCTTCCATAACTGTGGGGCTTTGTAAGAAAAAGCTCCACCCCCTGCTGTAGTCTTCGTTATTCTAGGTACCAATAAAGAGCCTGCACAGTTTGATTGAAGCAGGTGTATTTTAGGCTACTTGTAACATTTAGATGAAACATATCGCTGTATAAGCATTGTCTTTAATCATATTGCTAATGCCATTTTGCCTTCTGATAAGTTTATTCAGAGAAATGTTGCGTTGTAGGATGTAGCATGGAGATAGCTCTGAAACTTTGCACATCCTCATGGCGCCTTTGGCATACATGGAATATCAATGTACTTCATGATCTGCAGTGTGCTACATACTGCTTTTCATATGCTAATAAAATGGATTAGATTAAATATTGTTATGTAATGAGTTTTTAATACAGATTGACTTACATAACCATCTTTTGCAGGCCTGACTGAGTGATTAGCATAAGGACCATAGTAAAGACTTTAGCTCTGAAAATAATGCAGTATTGAACTAATTGACCTGGACCAAAACTAGACTAGTCTAGATTAGTAGACATAGATAAAGTGACATTTTGGAAGTAGTGTGACCATTATGTAAAATAAAATGGCTGACATTTATTCTATGAATACATTAAAGTGACACATAATCATGTATTTTAACCAGACAGAATGTACGGACTGCTTAGATAAGTAGTGCAGTTGGTGGGTGAGAGACTGAGGTTATATTTTGGAACATATCTGTCTATTCCTTTCATTTCTAAAATCACCCCTTTGCTTATACTTTCGAGCTCCATCCAGCAGAATGAGTCATCTTTAACCATGCTAAACTGGGGATGACTTTGAATCATGTCACGTCTCATCACGTTAAGCTCTTTTACATGGCAGCTTTAGAGGGAGTATGTTTGAGGAGCCCCTCCATCATAAATCTGAATAACGTGCAGGATTTGGGCTCTTGGTTTTAGAAGCTCTGTTGGATTCTCTCTCTCATACTGTTGTGGGTAGAGAATAGCCAGAAAGTGCTAATGAGTCCGGCGGGTATTACATTAATGCTGGCTGTCAGGTGGTGACTTTACCACAAGCAAGAGGAAACGCTCAATACTCTTAATTCTGCCATAGAGATGACTTTATTCAACAGGGGATAGCTTTCTCTCTTTCTCACACTCCCAAAATATAACATTGTAAAGCAGGGATTGCCAACTGCTGGTCTGAGGTCCCGTTGCAGACACAGCAGTGTATTTCACCAGCAGAGTTGATAGTGTATGCTATAAACAATTGGCTGTAATTTAATGACTCCAGTATTTTAAACTTTGGCATTTATGTCAGTTCCAGTGGTGCTTGAAAGTTTGTGAACCCTTAAGAATTTATTGTATATCTGCATAAATATGACCCAAGACATCATCAGATTTCACACTAGTCCTAAAAGTAGACAAAAATGACCAAATTAATCAAATGAGACAAAAATATTATACTTGGTAATTTATTGTGGCAAATTATCCAATATTACATATCTGTGAGTGGCAAAAGTATGTGAAACTCTAGGATTAGCAGTTTAATTTGAAGGTGAAATTAGTGTCAGGTGTTTTCAATCAGTGGGATGACAGGTGTGGTGTGAGTGAGCGCCCTGTTTTATTTGAAGAACATGGATCTTTTAAGGTCTGATCTTCACAACACACGTTTGTGGCGGTGTATCATGGTACGAGAAAAGTCTGCAAGGTCACAAAGCAGCCAGGGTAACTTCTAAGCAACCAAAGGTCTCTCTCACACTGGCTAATGTTAATGTTCATGAGTCCACCATCAGGAGAACACTGAACAACAATGATGTGCGTGGCAGGGTTTCAAGGAGAAAACAATGCTCCCCAAAAAGAACATTGCTGCCCTTCTGCAGTTTGCTAAAGATCACATGGACAAGCCAGAAGGCTATTGGAACAATATTTTGTGAACAGATAAGACCAAAATAGAATTGTTTGTTTAAGTGATAAGGGTTATGTTTGGAGAAATGTTTAGTTGCAGTTATTGCTACACAAGGGGATCACGCCAGATACTGAAAGCAAAGGTTCACATACTTTTGCCACTTACAGATTTGTAATATTGGCTCATTTTCCTCAATAAATAAATGACCAAGTATATTTTTGTATCATTTGCTTAACTGGGTTCTCTTTATCTAGTTTTAGGACGTGAAAATTTTCTACATATTTATGCAGAAATATAGAAATTGCTAAAGGGTTCACAAACTTTTAAGCACCACTGTATAGAGCTAGAGAGGTCAGAAAGAGAAGTTTTGATGAGCTGTAAACAGAATGGACAGGAATGTACGTGTGGTAGAGGTGTGTATTGGGCGTGGGTGGTTTTAATTTAATACAGGCTGTCACATAGGAAACTTGTTAGAGAAAGAGAGGCCATGTTCATTAAAATGGGAATGTACAGGTTGTCACACTGGTTTAAAGTAACTCCTTTGTATATATTTTGTGAAATATAACCAACTAAGTTTGTTAGAAAATATCACGGGTATGTAAAGCAAAAAATAATAGCTGTGAATGGGATTGGTCAAACTTTCTGTGGGAGTAGGGTTGAGTGGTACACATGCACATCTTTATTTCAGTCCATGGTGCTAGACAAAAGTGGTATTATGAAGTACTCGTGCAAAACATAACCAGTTTGAATTGTCTTATTTATATAGTCATGAACTAATCATTAATGGTTAAGCATTAAAAGGTAACTGTTACTATCCATTCAGTCATGTTATTTGCTTGTTGGACAGAAATTCCAGTAACTGAAACTTCACAAGTTTTAGTTGAATAGCACTTTTGTATGGTGTTGTGTTTTGTTCATAGACGTTGCGTGGGCATCATTCTTTCTGATGTAACTTGATTAGTTTGAGTTGTGAGTAATGAGTGAGAGTTGCACAGAACTGTCCTCCAACAGAGGTCTTGCTTTGATGATGTTAGAACCTGGCAATGGACAGATGGTTGGAGTTAATGGGGTTAGTATGGCACCACCTGGCTGGGAGCTCCATCTCCCTTTGAATAATATATGTAGTTAGAGAAGCATATAAAATTGCTAAGCACCTTTATTACCTGTTTCCTCCTTGATCTTGCTAGCCTGCTGAGTTGCAGTATTTGACTGATCTGAACATTTTGATGTATTTTGGTGAAATGTTGCCAATTTTTATTAGATTTTTTTTTTTAACAGAACTGAAGCCACAGGTTTTGTCTTAGTGTATGTAGTGCTGAAAACACGTATGTAAACCCCCTCATTCATTCATTCATTGGGTTGAAACATGATGACAGAAAAAGGTAAACAAACCTTTACCACTGCGTTTACCTTGGAAGTGGGAAGTTGGAGCTGGGAATTAAATTTTCGACCTGAGTGCATTTGAGCTAAAAAGTGTGAAACAACACGGAGACCTCTATGGTCATCTTTTGTTAGCAATAATCTAGCTAGCTAACTGTGATGAGTGAACACTATAGTCACTGTTTTTAGTAGATTTAACAAGCAAATATATTTGAATGTTGATTGATCTGAAGCAATACAGCACAACTCATTTAAATGTAGAAGTGCTACTTTATTTACTGTTCATGCTGTGAGCAGTCATGTTGATTTGATGTCACTTGCTGAACTCAAGGTTGAGGAGTCTATCTGAGTTTCTGAGTTTCTGAGTAGGAATTCCAAGTTTTGTTTGTTTTTAGTAGGAGGTTGGAACTTCTAAGTTTTGAGTTTTAGTTGAATGCTGCATTCATGTGCATTGAAATCATAAAAAAAATCACTCAAGCAAAGAGTACACAGAGCTGGCACTCAGTAAATTACTAGGCTGTACCAAGTCTAAAGAACACACATTTCCACAGCGCAAGTTTTTAATATTGGACTGTAGCTTCTTGACCGATAGATAGCGCTACCTTTGATAACTGATGAGTAAATGTGCCATATATGCAGCAAGTAAGAAGATACTAACACACTTTATGATTTAAATGCCAGTACATTTTCCTTTTTCCTGTCCAGTTTAACTTTGACAAAAAACCCTTTACCCGTGAAATGAAATGGTAGAGCAATGAATATATTTTATGCCACAGCATCTCTTATAGGATGCACTGAGTTGAAATATGAATACAGGGGAAGTGTAATGGACTTGACAAAGCACAAAGTGAACTCATATTTCAGCACTGACCTCAGCAAAATACCCGGGAAGCTAAAAGGCCCCTAAGCATCAGGATATTTTGTCTTGGTAAGACCTCAGAAGACCAATTAGTAGGTCACATGACCATAACATATGTGGGCTGTACCTGTGCTATGAACTCAGTAATCTAAACCCCCTGGAAACAGTGTCTGTTTGCTTCTATATGTATATTAACAGACCCCCCTTTGTCGAGCTGAAATTCCAAATCGGAAAAAGATACTATACAAGATGATTTGTGAAATTTTCTGTTTATAAAAAAATAAAATAAGAATTGTCAGTGTAAAAAGAAAAAAAGTTCAGTAGAAGCCACTGAGCAGACAGGAAGCACAGGGAGTAGCAGTCATGCTTCGTCAATCTCGACTTGACAAACACTCCAGCTGTCACTGGGAGCTTGCGTTAAGATGAAAAGCACAGAGGGACAGGCTATAGGCAGAACAGCTCGACTGTGTCCTCACACTCAATCACTCAGGAAAGAGGCGGCACAAAAGTCACGTCAGCTGCCAGTAGCACCATCAGGCCCAAACTCCCAAACCAATTATTCCAACAAGTGTAATAAGGAGTGACCGTATTACTCCTATGACTTCTTACGTGCAGCTGGAGAACTGGCTAATGTAGTGAAATGAGGCGTTTATTGAGGTTTAGATTCCATAGCAGAGGTCTGTAGAACAGGCACACATGGTTAACACAAGCAGATTAATTAGCAGAGTCTATATTCAGGGAAATAAGTCAAAAATACCAGAAACATGACTAACCCTACCTTTATATTACCAAGTGACGAGTTGCTTCTGAGTGGTTGGTGGTTCTCGCTTCTTTGCATCAAGTGTTCCCAGGAAAGACTCTGGATCCACTGCGACCCTAACCACAATACAGTGCTTACTGAAGCCTGAATGATTGTATTCAGTGTAATCTTAGAATATCAAGAATATAAACATTAAGGAAACAACCTAACTGAAAAACTCTAACTGTAAACACTTCACATCACAATGCAATTGTGAAATCACTGTCATTCACATTTTAGTACATAGAAATTTGATTGTAAAACCAATGTGACCTGGATTCCTGGCAGCATAATGGAGGCTTTATAGAAGCAGATATTCACCATTATTATGCCAAATTGGATCTCTAATGAACATCTGTAATGACGTGAAGACTACTATAAAAAGAAAATGAAGTAGGGAACATGGATTACAGAGGTGACAGTCTTCACACCTTGTTTTGAGGGGAAAGTTGACATCACTCATTATTTTAATCAAGGCTTTGATTTCTATCAACAGCGTTAATTTAGCAATATGGCTTCCACCCTCATTATTCAGCAGCTTATAATATAGCACTTGATCCAGCACTTCCTATTGTTTTGCATTTTCTATCTTTATACTGTGCATTGCCAATTAATTGTGCGCACAACTTAATGAAACAAGATATTTCATTTGAGGCCATGAAATCATAACTTGCTCAGGATGTAAGCTATTTCATTACACCTATAATTCACTATTTTGATTTGTCAATTTGAACTAATAAAATAACGTTGTTTTAAATTTGATTTAGTATTTGATAGTGTCATGTCTATTTAATATTGGACTCAAGTTGAATATTATGTATTTTTATTTTATTTGTGTATAATTTTTTTTTAAATCCAGTCCATGTACTACTAAGGAATGTACTTGAAGCTAGAGTCTCTGAAAGACCAAAGTCTGCCATCTGTTTAATTTTTCCCTATTTTATATTGCTAAAAATAAGCCTGCACCTTATGATTAGAATAAAGTATGCTATTTGAATTAATTACCATTTAGGAACTGCAAGCAAGTCTATAGTTCAGGCTGAACAGACCTCCAAGCTCCCTCTCGTTCTAAAAGAGTGATCATACTTTCTGAACACTCTCTTTCTGAAACACAGAAAATACTGTCTACCATACCATAGTGTTAGTCTGCTGCATTGATTTATATTTTTTTTTGCTCCTTTTTCTCCTCTTTCCTTGCCAGAAGTAGACCTGTCTGATCCAGGATGGTGACTCCAGCTTGTCACTTCCTGACTTGTTCTTCACCGTAGTCTGCTTGTTAAGTCATGAGTGGTATTGCTGAAGTCAGCCAGAACTACCGGGAAAGGGGGCTCAAGTGTTCATCTTACTTATGCCTGAAATCTATAACCTTAGCAGGACTGAGATTATACATATGGAAGTGTAATTAAGCTGGATCTTGAGGAATCAGCAATTAAGGTTAATTATAGTAATTACGAAGCTGATTACAAACAGCACAGTCTCACAATTCCAGTTTTTATAGGAAGCAGGTATAAGTTGTAAATGGTTAATGATGATTAATATAAGGACTAAGAAAAGGTTGGGGTTCAATAAAATATGAGTGAAATTATTGTGACTGCCAATTTAATTTTACAGTGAGATCAGGGAAAATGATCCCACTTAAAATGTTCACGCTGTCATGAATTCCCCCCTGACTGTGGGGATATATTATTGTATGTCCCAGTGCGGTGAGCACTACATGTACTTTTATTTTGATGTGCTTTTGGTTTTGGTTTCAGTCCTGTCCCTACTCCCAGGGCTCTACAGAAACAATTTGAATTACAAAAATTTAGGAGCACAGTCAAAATTTTTTTTTTTTTTTTTTTTTTTTAGAGATGGTAACGTTAATGTGCCACAATATAACGCATGAGGTAGGCATGAGAAACCTTGAGCTGGTCAATTATGACAGAATTTAGGAACATAGTGTGAGCCATGGCAAATGAATTTACCTTCTGATAAACTAAATGTAATATTTTACAGACTGTATGCAAAAACACTACAACTGTTAACTTGCTCCAACTCAATGTTCAGTCTTTGAAGTCGGCTCCTCTAAAATATATTTAAAGCTACACTATTAGACATTTTCCACTGTCATGGTTCTGGGCTGGAGTCAGTTCTCGAACCGCTCTGTGTATATTGTGTAGATGTCTGAATAATCTCATATAGGATGTGATTGGGTGAGTTCATTTACCCACCAGATGCAAAGCGCTTTAGTTTAAAGGTGATCATTACTGATGCACCGATCGGGATTTTTACAGCCGATACCGATTTCTTGTCATCTGGATCATCAGGAGTTCTGTCCTAAACAGTTAAATGTAAGCTCTCTGCTCATGGTCACTGTTAATTGAATTAAAATAATAGCAATGACAAATACTGTTGGTTAATTGATAAATAAATAAGCATAAAATATTTATTTTTAAATATCTTAAACCATAAAGAATCCTAATTAAAAGTAGACTAACACAAAAATGATCCATATTAGGAAAAAGGCTAATAGCCTTCTAAGGAAATAGTGAACTAAGCTTAATGTCAAATTGATATTAAATGCAACCCATAGTAATTAAACATTATTTCATTTATTATTTTATTTATATTTGATAAATTTATTATAATATCTTTTTTTATATTAAATGATTTATTTATAACTAAGCATATTTTCTGTGTTTTACATTTTATTAGTTTTTTTTGTTTGTTTATCAGTTGTTCCTTTTAGATCGGTTCCCCCAGTACAGTGTTACCATGTCTGCTGATATTTTGTTTTTTGGGGAATTAAATCAATGCATGAAAACTGGAGTTTACTTTCCTAGTGCTATCTGGCAACCATGAGTTTAAATGAAGTGAATGTGCTGTCTGTGTGAGCCGGGACGAGTTGGCGGAGAGGGTGAACGGAGAGCGGCAATGTACTGTATGTTTACAGACTGAACAGTTGTTAATCTGGATTATGATTGGTGAGGAATTATTTCATGAAGTTTGAATTAAACCCAACCTTGTAGCGTTAGCATTATTATTAATTTACTTGCACCCAATGCTGCTGTGGCTACACGAGCAGGTCACATTCGCAGGTTCAGGTCATTTTGCGTGATCAATAAAAGATGGCGGTTTGTGAGATCAGCAATTTGAGAGAAGCAGATGATGTACAGTGTTACTTGTCATCATAATGGCTTCTTTGCAGTATTTGTACACTTGTTCGGTTGACTAAGATGATGAAATGCAGTGTGAAAGTAACTGTTGCGTGGCATAGATGCATGTTGGAGTTGTAGTTTTTATTCCGATTGTATTATACAACTTCGAACAGGTCACTCACCCCAGTGCGCCTATATATTTTTTCACAGTCGCACAAAGTACTTTTCAGTCAAATGTGACTTTTCAGTCGCACTGTAGATCCCTGACCCCTGTCACCCCTGTTCATGTCCTGATTCTGTTCACCTGTTCTCCATTTATCTCTGTAAGCCTCTGTTTCCCTATTGTCTTCCTTTTTTCCACTGACACATTCCTGTCTATGGTTGTGATTATGGATTTGCCCTTTTTGATGTTGCTTCCCTGTATATTGAACCTCCATGATATTCTGAAAGCTGCTACTAAAGAAACCACTGAGTTTATGCACTTGTGTCCTGCCTGTAGTTGCTTGTTCAAAAATATTCAGGGTTTAAAATACAGGGGATTCAAAAAGTATTCAGACCCCTTCACTTTTTGCACAATTTGTCATAGATTCAGTTAAAAAGGCATAATGACTAAGCAAAAACATGTTTTTAGAAATGTATAAAAAAAAAATCAAAAAATGCAATTTTAATAAGAATTCAGACCCTTGGCTAATGTTCCAAATTGTGCTCAGATGCATCCTGTTTGCTTTGATTTTCTTGAGAAGTCTGTTGAACTTGAATGGAGTCCACCTGTAGCGATTGCTTGAACAGGATTTAAAAGGACACAAACCTGTGTTTATATGGTCTCTCAATTCACAGTGCATGTCGTACCAAGAACAAAGCCATGACATCCAAGGAACTGTCTCTAGACCTCAATCAAATTGTGTTGAGAAATAAATCTGGACCAGGGTATTAAAACATTTCTAAAACTTTGAATGTTCCCACGGGTACAGTGGGCTCCATTATTGTTAAAGGTGAGAAGTGTGGAACGACTAGGAATCTTCCTAGAGCTGGCTGTCTGGCCAAACTCAGTAGCTGGGCTAGAGTTGCCTAGGGAGGTGATGAAGAACCCAATGGCAACTATAACCGAGCTTCAGAAGCTGTCTGCAGAGATCTCAGAAATTCTCCATCAATCACGCTTTTATAGTAGAGTAGCTAGATGGAAGCCAATCCTGAGTAAAAGGCATGTGGCAGGCACTTAAAGGACTCTGAGAAGAACAAGTTGTTTTATTTATATAGTGCCTTCCCAAAGCTCAAGGTCACTTTACATGGTATATATCCAATACATAAAATACATAAAACACAAATTAGATTAGAAAAATGTGCCAATGAAGGAGAATCCTCAGCGGGTAATGTTGGAGTTGGGGTAGAAATGTGGCAAAGTCTTCAGCAGTCAGGGAGAATGGTGCAGGAGCTGGTGGGATGAGTAGTGAAGAAGAGACGTTGTGGAACTTGCGAGGATCTTGTGCAGAAGTTTCAAGCTTTTCCTTGTAGAAGGCAGTCTTCGCAGAAATGACTTCAGATAAGAATTTGGACAGGAGAGTGGGGTAAGAGGGAAGATCTGCCTCGAGTTGTGATTTCTTCCAGTTTCTCTCTGCTGTTCTTAGTTCTCTCCGATTGTGGTGTAACACATCCGGCAGCCAAGGAATAGGGTAAGAAAGCTTCCTAGGTTTAGAGGATAGTGATGTAAGTGATGTTACGGAGAGTAAGAGGTAGCGAGTTCCACAGTTTCGAAGCAGCAACACAAAATGGCCTTCCACCTGCAGTGGAGAGCTGAAATCTAGGTGTGGACAAAAGGTCAAGTTCTGATGATTAAAGGGACAGTAGGGCAGTATGGATGAAGTAAGTCAGACAGCTATGGAGGGGTAAGACCATTTAGTGCTTTGAATGTTAGAAGTAGTATCTTAAATTGAATATGTGATGCCACAGATAGCCTCATCATGCAGAAGAGGAGTGATATGAACAGAGTGCCTGGTGGAGGTACTCAACCTCAACCCCTGCAGCTGAATATTGAACATACTGCAATCTTTAAATGTATTTTTTGGGCAAGCCAATACATAGGGCATTACGTGAAGTGATTAGGGCTTGAACTAAGATTTCAGCATCAATTTGAGTGAGAGAGGATCGAAGACGCTCAATATTACTAAAGTGATAAAAAGACTTTTTAACTATAGAGTTGATGTAGGAATCAAAAGAGAGAGTTAGGTCAAATAAAACACCAAGATTACAGGTAGAGGAAGAAGATTTAACAGTAACCCCATCAATATCAAATGACCTCCATCCTTTTGACTGAAGTAGTTGAACCAATAAACAATATTTCAGTTTTAATATGTTCAGGGACATCCAGTGTTTGATGTCTCTAATACATGCAGTGCGTGAATCAGAAAAAGAATTTCAGAGCTGGTGGTAAGGTAAATTTGCATCAGCATAACAATAAAATTAAAGTCCATGCATGTGTATGATGTCACCAAGTGGATACATATAAATGATAAACAGTAGTGGCCCAAGAACAGAGCCTTGGGGAACACCCTGTGTCAGAGGAGCAGTGGCGGATTTGTTCCCTTCAATAGTGATGAAATACTTTGTCATTGCGGTAGGAGGTGAGCCAAGAGAGAGCTGGACCAGTGATGATAAGTGATGTGAGATAAGTATATCATGACAGACAGGGTCAAATGCAGAGCTTAGACCGAGGAGAAATAAAATGTTTATTAACCCAGAATCAATGGCCAGGAGACTGTCATTAACCACACGAAGAAAAGCAGTTTCAGCGCTGTGAGATGGATGAAATCTAGAAAGGTTCAAAGAGACCATTTGTATCTAAATAAGATCTTAATTGTGAGGCCATTACATTTTCCAATGGTAAGTTTGAGATTGGCCTGTAATTGTTCATATTTTGATGATCAAGGCCAGACTTCTTAAGAATGGGGGTCACCACAGCAGTTTTTAGTTCTGCTGGAACAATACCAGATGCTAGGCTACAGTTTGTCAGATGAATTATGGAAGGTGAGACTTTGGAAACACACATTTTGAGTAAAGTAGAAGGTGCAGGGTCAAGCTGGCAAGATGTAGAATTGGACTTCATAATCAGATCACTTCTAGCAGAAGGTGTAGTGGAAGTGAAAGCAGAGAAAGAGTATTCTGAGTGAGCCGTCATAAACTCAACATGTGGGGCAGCTGTATGAGGGGTATCTTTGGCAATAGATTCAGTGATTGACATCAGTTTGTCCAAAAAAATTGAGAATAACCATTCACAAGCTTCTCGGAGCCAGAGGAAGCATGCTGTGGAGGGGTAGTGAGCTTCTTTACCATAGCAAAAAGTGATTTGGATCTGCATGTAGAGTTCCTACTGGTGTAGGAGAGATGGGAAGAACGAGTGCAGTGAGGGCTGTATGGCAGTTGTGCAAATGTTCTGTAAAGGCCAGAGAGTGCACAGTAAGTCTAGTCTTCCTGCGTAGTCTTTCCATGAGAGCATGAGGAAAATGATTCCCTGGTCCCGTAGGGTTGGCGGTTCGATTCCCGGCCCACATGACTCCACATGCCGAAGTGTCCTTGGGCAAGACACTGAACCCCAAGTTGCTCCTGATGGCAAGTTAGCACTTTGCATGGCAGCTCTGCTACCATTGGTGTGTGAGTGTGTGTGAATGGGTGAATGAGAACCAGTGTAAAGCGCTTCGGAACCGCTAAGGTTAAAATGTCTTATGAAACAAAAATTTTACTTTTTGGGCTGAAGGCCAAGTGTGATATCTGGTAGAAAAAACCTTGTACTGCTCATCAATTGGTTAATACATTATACTGAAGTACGGCGGTGGCAGCATCATGCTATGGGGGTGATTGTCAGTGACAGGGATGGGGAGACTAGTGACAATTGTGGATCGGATGAATGCAGCCAAATGCAGAGAGATCCTTGAAGAAAGCCTGTGACCTCAGACTCGGTTGAGTTTCTTCTGTGCAAGTCTCAGAATCTTTGAGTGGCCTAACCAAAACCCAGACTTCAACCCTATACTATATCTATGCCTGTTTACTTCCAGCTTATCAGAGTTCATTCAGCCCATGCATTCTGTTTATACTCTGTACTAGAATGCTGCTAGATTATTTTTCATCCTCACATTGCCTACTCTGTGAGATTCAGAGACATTTGCAGAGTCAAATGAAGAATTAAACAGCACTGACTGAAACACATGTTTATTTATTGTTTTTATTTACAGGAGAAAATGGTTTGAGTGCATTATCTGAGCAATTAAGTCATTTTCTACAACCTGAACATGCAGTGAGAAATCAGGGACTTCCATTAGATAGTGATGGTATTTAAATGATTAGTGTAGATACAATTTTTGATATGTGAAACTCGTCACCAAGAATAATATTTAAGCAAATTTGAATTCAAGCAGAATGCAAATACAATATGGACACCAGAACAGGTATATGCAGTCAGCACCAGAATTATTGACACCTTTTGTAAAGATGGATACGATTTTTATATAACAGTGATTAATTAGTATAATGCCTCCATGAAATATGAGATAAATCTAACCTTTTAAGAGTTATACATTTATTCTAATTGAATAAGAAATGTTAAATATGAAACGGTACACATATTTACCAAAAGCATGTGTCACAATTATTGTCACCCTTGCATTCAGTACTTTGTGAAACCTTACTTTTTGTGAACACTACTTTGTGAAACACTTCTGCTATAAAGAGTGATGTGATGAGCAAGGAATCTGAGAGCATTTCAGATCTCCAGTCCTAGGTCCTCTCTTTTGGACTCTCCTTTAGCACACCATACAGGTTTCAAAGATGTTTACATTACAGGACTGGGATGGCATACTGTAAGCTTGATTGTCATTATTGAACCATTTTTGTGTGGAAAAGGACTTATGTTTTGGATCACTGCCTTTCGGGAAGATCCAATCATGACTTTGTTGTAACTGCTTGGCAGAGGCAGACAGATTTTCATTTAAAATCTTCTTGTACTTCATGGAGTCCACAATACCATTTATGCTATAAAGGTTCCTAGGGCCTCCATTGTACTTAACAGTGGGGTTTAGGTTATTTTGTGTATACATACCTTCCACATAGTTTCCAAATAATCTCCAGCCATGATCATTGGACAACTTTGTGCTTGGGGGCTACATCCTCTTCCATCCTCTTCCAATCTGGTGCAGTACTGTTCTGTTTAGCGTACACTTCTTATTTATTGCTCTAATAGTGGATAAGGGCATTTTCAAGCATGGAGGTTTTTAATAACCTATGAAGTTGAACACAATTTTATCACATTTAATTTGTATGTTCTCTGATTGTCCTTGTAGTGTTGAATTACTAATGGCACCTCATATTTTCATGAATGACTGAAAGTAACCATTAAAAAGAAAAATAAATTGCTCAGTTACAAGAAGTGCTAGTAATTGTGCCACAAAATTTTGTGAATTTGCCAAAATATTTTTAAATCATCTTAGAATAAATTGACTTTAAATAAAGGCTAAATGTCTCAGCTTTTTACTGTAAGATTAAGGTGAACCAGAGAGGCATGTTTTATTTTATATTATTATTATTATTTTTTTTTTACCTATCTTTAACAAATACTAAATAGTGCCAGGCTGAGATTCATCATTAATTGGACACTTCAGGAGAGATGGAGTGTGTTTTGTTCCAATCTTGATTTAATTATTTTCTCATTAGTGTGCATTATATTACCTGCTGGCCTTTGAGATGTCAGGCTTTTAGTCATCACGCTCCGCTAATTAAATGTCAAGCCCTTTCTAATTCCATGAAAGTCACTTGTTTCAGTGAAATCTTTTCATTTTGATCTACTGGATTTAGATATTTATATTGATGAAGGGATATTTCAGAGGCCCTGATTGCTCTGGCGCATAGTTGCTTTGTGTAAAATTCCATTGATTATTACATCTCGGTAGGGGGAACAGTGGCTTAGTGGTTAGCACATGTGTCTCGCCCCTCTGGGGATGGGGGCTCAATTCCCGCCTCCGCCCTGTGCTTGCGAAGCGGAGTTTGCATGTTCTCCCTATGCCTTAGGGGTTTCCTATGGGTACTCCTGTTTCCTCCCCCAGTCCCAAGACCGGTTGATTGGTATCTCTAAATTTTCCGTAGTGTGTGAATGAGTTTGTGAGTGTCTGTGATTGTGCAGGGTGTGTGTGATTGTGTCCAGGTTGTTCCCCGCCTTGTGCAACCTGGTCCCTGGTTTAGTACCAGTGGACCAATGAAGACCTTAATCCCGCCCCTGATCTGCATAGCAATCTTTTCGTAATTTTTGTAATCATAAGCAAAGAACTTAAAGAATGAAAAGAAAATTAAATTGAGTTCATAATAAATTATGAATTTGTGTTCTTTGACATGAAGTTGATGCCATAATGTCTTATCTATCTGTCACAAGAATGAATGAAGACATAATTTAACATAAATACTCTACAGTAAATGAGTTAGAAGTTAGCAGTTAATTGTGTAACCCAATGTGCACAATAGCAAGCAATAAAGCACAAGGTGACTGTTCATTTTCTACGTACGTGCATGATATAGAGCGGCAATTCCAGACACAGTGACAAACAACAAAGTATCAGTGCAACTTTTGAATTGAAATTTTGAATGTTCTGAATCTGTTGAGATATGAACTTTGAAAAGGTGAGATTTTACCAAAACAAAATTAGATACAGGATTTAAATGTCACTGATGTATTATGTAAGGATACACAGTTCAATGAACAAATCTAATGACAGTAACTTGCAAATGAAAGTTTTGTCTCATTAATATTCCTCTTTGCAATCCATGCATGATGGGCTCATTAGTTGGTGACAGCAGTGCCGTGGCCCTCTAATGCCCCTGTGTCTGTCAGTACGACACCCTGTACATCACACAGGCTGATTTATCTGCCTGTCAGACTCCTTTAACTGATGAGGTCTGTGAGGTGATTAAAACCATTCATGCTTAATTGTTTCC
Organism: Ictalurus furcatus; assembly: GCF_023375685.1. NCBI lineage: Eukaryota > Metazoa > Chordata > Actinopteri > Siluriformes > Ictaluridae > Ictalurus > Ictalurus furcatus. Next base: position 8,105,012 of record NC_071283.1, read on the forward strand.
ATGATGACTTTAATACTTTGGCGGGTTTCTTGTTGTCATGCTTTATCTTCAGCTGTCTAACAGAGGCCTACAGGTTTCATGCCAAAATAGATTGGTATCTGAAGAGAAGCAGCCCCATAACACGATGCTGCCACCACCATGCTTCACTGAGGGTATAATGTCAATGCCAGTTGTGTTTATATAGCACCATTAAACACAACCAGGGTTGACCAATGTTCTGCACAATAAAAACACTTAAACAATAGAATATCATTACTAAAATACAGTGCAATAAAATGTCCTCATTGATTATATGCCAAATCAAAAAGATAGGTTTTTAGCTTAGACTTAAAAACAGTTAGCGATGGTGCAGATCTAATACGGAAGGGCAGAGCATTACACAATCTGGGGGCAGCTACTGAAAAGGCACGGTCACCCCTACATTTCAGCTTCGACCTCCAGACGCACAACAAACTCCGGTAGGACGACCGGAGAGACAAAACTGGACGATGTTCAGTCGGTAAATCCGAAAGGTAAGGAGGATACAAACCATTTAAAGATTTAAACACTACAAGAAGAATTTTGAACTGTCTCTGTGTTGGTTTTGC